>NW_022261980.1:16507039-16639539 GCF_002021735.2 Oncorhynchus kisutch
GTCTCTGTCTGTCTCTCGCTCTCTGTCTCTCGCTCTCTGTCTCTCGCTCTCTGTCTCTGTCTGTCTCTTGCTCTCTGTCTCTCGCTCTCTGTCTCTGTCTGTCTCTCGCTCTCTGTCTCTCGCTCTCTGTCTCTCGCTCTCTGTCTCTCGCTCTCTGTCTCTGTCTGTCTCTCGCTCTCTGTCTCTCGCTCTCTGTCTCTGTCTGTCTCTCGCTCTCTGTCTCTCGCTTCTGTCTCTGTCTGTCTCTCGCTCTCTGTCTCTCGCTCTCTGTCTCTCGCTCTGTCTCTGTCTGTCTCTTGCTCTCTGTCTCTCGCTCTTGTCTCTGTCTGTCTCTCGCTCTCTGTCTCTCGCTCTCTGTCTCTCGCTCTCTCGTCTGTCTGTCTCTCGCTCTCTGTCTCTCGCTCTCTGTCTCTGTCTGTCTCTCGCTCTCTGTCTCTCGCTCTCTGTCTCTGTCTGTCTCTCGCTCTCTGTCTCTCGCTCTCTGTCTCTGTCTGTCTCTCGCTCTCTGTCTCTCGCTCTCTGTTCTCGCTCTCTGTCTCTGTCTGTCTCTTGCTCTCTGTCTCTCGCTCTCTGTCTCTGTCTGTCTCTCGCTCTCTGTCTCTCGCTCTCTGTCTCTCGCTCTCTGGTCTCTGTCTGTCTCTCGCTCTCTGTCTCTCGCCTCCTGTCTCTGTCTGTCTCTCGCTTCTGTCTCGCTCTATGTTTGCTGTTCTCTCGCTCTCTGTCTCTCGCTCTCTGTCTCTCGCTCTCTGTCTTGTCTGTCTCTTGCTCTCTGTCTCTCGCTCTCTGTCTCTGTCTGTCTCTCGCTCTCTGTCTCTCGCTCTCTGTCTCTCGCTCTCTGTCTCTGTCTGTGTCTCTCGNCTCTCTGTCTCTCGCTCTCTGTCTCTGTCTGTCTCTCGCTCTCTGTCTCTCGCTCTCTGTATCTGTCTGTCTCTCGCTCTCTGTCTCTCGCTCTCTGTCTCTGTCTGTCTTCTCGCTCTCTGTCTCTCGCTCTCTGTCTCTGTCTGTCTCTCGCTCTCTTCTGTCTCTCGCTCTGTCTCTCGCTCTCTCTGTCTCTGTCTGTCTCTTGCTCTCTGTCTCTCGCTCTCTGTCTCTGTCTGTCTCTCGCTCTCTGTCTCTCGCTCTCTGTCTCTCGCTCTCTGTCTCTGTCTGTCTCTCGCTCTCTGTCTCTCGCTCTCTGTCTCTGTCTGTCTCTCGCTCTCTGTCTCTCGCTCTCTGTCTCTGTCTGTCTCGCTCTCTGTCTCTCGCTCTCTGTCTCTCGCTCTCTGTCTCTGTCTGTCTCTTGCTCTCTGTCTCTCGCTCTCTGTCTCGTCTGTCTCTCGCTCTGTCTCTGTCTCTCGCTCTCTGTCTCTCGCTCTCTGTCTCTCGCTCTCTGTCTCTGTCTGTCTCTCGCTCTCTGTCTCTCGCTCTCTGTCTCTGTCTGTCTCTCCGCTCTCTGTCTCTCGCTCTCTGTCTCTGTCTGTCTCTCGCTCTCGGTCTCTCGCTCTCTGTCTCTCGCTCTCTGTCTCTGTCTGTCTCTTGCTCTCTGTCTCTCGCTCTCTGTCTCTGTCTGTCTCTCGCTCTCTGTCTCTCGCTCTCTGTCTCTCGCTCTCTGTCTCTGTCTGTCTCTCGCTCTCTGTCTCTCGCTCTCTGTCTCTTGTCTGTCTCTCGCTCTCTGTCTCTCGCTCTCTGTCTCTGTCTGTCTCTCGCTCTCGTCTCGCTCTCTGTCTCTGTCTGTCTCTCGCTCTCTGTCTTCGCTCTCTGTCTCTCGCTCTCTGTCTCTGTCTGTCTCTTGCTCTATTCTGTCTCTCGCTCTCTGTCTCTGTCTGTCTCTCGCTCTCTGTCTCTCGCTCTTGTCTCTCGCTTCTGTCTCTGTCGGTCTCTCGCTCTCTGTCTCTCGCTCTTCTGTCTCTGTCTGTCTCTCGCTCTCTGTCTCTCGCTCTCTGTCTCTCGCTCTCTGTCTCTCGCTCTCTGTCTCTGTCTGTCTCGCGCTCTCTGTCTCTGTCTGTCTCTCGCTCTCTGTCTCTCGCTCTCTGTATCTGTCTGTCTCTCGCTCTCTGTCTCTCGCTCTCTGTCTCTCGCTCTCTGTCTCTGTCTGTCTCTTGCTCTCTGTCTCTCGCTCTCTGTCTCTGTCTGTCTCTCGCTCTCTGTCTCTCGCTCTCTGTCTCTGTCTGTCTCTCGCTCTCTGTCTCTCGCTCTCTGTCTCTCGCTCTCTGTCTCTCGCTCTCGGTCTCTGTCTGTCTCTCGCTCTGTCTCTGTCTGTCTCTCGCTCTCTGTCTCTCGCTCTCTGTCTCTCGCTCTCTGTCTCTGTCTGTCTCTTGCTCTCTGTCTCTCGCTCTCTGTCTCTGTCTGTCTCTCGCTCTCTGTCTCTCGCTCTCTGTCTCGCTCTCTGTCTCTGTCTGTCTCTCGCTCTCTGTCTCTCGCTCTCTGTCTCTGTCTGTCTCTCGCTCTCTGTCTCTCGCTCTCTGTCTCTGTCTGTCTCTCGCTCTCTGTCTCTCGCTCTCTGTCTCTGTCTGTCTCTCGCTCTCTGTCTCTCGCTCTCTGTCTCTCGCTCTCTGTCTCTGTCTGTCTCTTGCTCTCTGTCTCTCGCTCTCTGTCTCTGTCTGTCTCTCGCTCTGTCTCTCGCTTCTGTCTCTCGCTCTCTGTCTCTGTCTGTCTCTCGCTCTCTGTCTCTCGCTCTCTGTCTCTGTCTGTCTCTCGCTCTCTGTCTCTCGCTCTCTGTCTCTCGCTCTCTGTCTCTCGCTCTCTGTCTCTGTAGTCTCTCGCTCTCTTGTCTCGGTCTGTCTCTCGCTCTCTGTCTCTCGCTCTCTGTCTCTGTCTGTCTCTCGCTCTCTGTCTCTCGCTCTCTGTCTCTCGCTCTCTGTCTCTGTCTGTCTCTTGCTCTCTGTCTCTCGCTCTCTGTCTCTGTCTGTCTCTCGCTCTCTGTCTCTCGCTCTCTGTCTCTGTCTGTCTCTCGCTCTCTGTCTCTCGCTCTCTGTCTCTCGCTCTCTGTCTCTCGCTCTCTGTCTCTGTCTGTCTCTCGCTCTCTGTCTCTGTCTGTCTCTCGCTCTCTGTCTCTCGCTCTCTGTCTCTCGCTCTCTGTCTCTGTCTGTCTCTTGCTCTCTGTCTCTCGCTCTCTGTCTCTGTCTGTCTCTCGCTCTCTGTCTCTCGCTCTCTGTCTCTCGCTCTCTGTCTCTGTCTGTCTCTCGCTCTCTGTCTCTCGCTCTCTGTCTCTGTCTGTCTCTTGCTCTCTGTCTCTCGCTCTCTGTCTCTGTCTGTCTCTCGCTCTCTGTCTCTCGCTCTCTGTCTCTCGCTCTCTGTCTCTCGCTCTCTGTCTCTCGCTCTCTGTCTCTGTCTGTCTCTCGCTCTCTGTCTCTGTCTGTCTCTCGCTCTCTGTCTCTCGCTCATCTGTCTCTCTCGCCTCTCTGTCTCTGTCTGTCTCTTGCTCTCTGTCTCTCGCTCTCTGTCTCTGTCTGTCTCTCGCTCTCTGTCTCTCGCTCTCTGTCTCTCGCTCTCTGTCTCTCGCTCTCTGTCTCTGTCTGTCTCTCGCTCTCTGTCTCTCGCTCTCTGTCTCTGTCTGTCTCTTGCTCTCTGTCTCTCGCTCTCTGTCTCTGTCTGTCTCTCGCTCTCTGTCTCTCGCTCTCTGTCTCTGTCTGTCTCTCGCTCTCTGTCTCTCGCTCTCTGTCTCTGTCTGTCTCTTGCTCTCTGTCTCTCGCTCTCTGTCTCTGTCTGTCTCTTGCCTCTCGTCTCTGTCGCTCTGTCCTGTCTCTTGCTCTCTGTCTCTCGCTCTCTGTCTCTGTCTGTCTCTTGCTATCTGTCTCTGTCTGTCTCTTGCTCTCTGTCTCTCGCTCTCTGTCTCTGTCTGTCTCTTGCTCTCTGTCTCTCTCGCTCTCTGTCTCTGTCTGTCTCTCGCTCTCTGTCTCTGTCTGTCTCTTGCTCTCTGTCTCTCGCTCTCTGTCTCTGTCTGTCTCTTGCTCTCTGTCTCTCGCTCTCTGTCTCTGTCTGTCTCTTGCTCTCTGTCTCTGTCTGTCTCTTGCTCTCTGTCTCTCGCTCTCTGTCTCTGTCTGTCTCTTGCTCTCTGTCTCTCGTCTCTGTCTCTGTCTGTCTCTCGCTCTCTGTCTCTGTCTGTCTCTTGCTCTCTGTCTCTCGCTCTCTGTCTCTGTCTGTCTCTTGCTCTCTGTCTCTCGCTCTCTGTCTCTGTCTGTCTCTCGCTCTCTGTCTCTCGCTCTCTGTCTCTGTCTGTCTCTTGCTCTCGTCTCTCGCTCTCTGTCTCTGTCTGTCTCTCGCTCTCTGTCTCTCGCTCTCTGTCTCTGTCTTAACACTTAAAAAAAAAAAAAAAAAAAAATCTTAACTTACAAACCACAGCATAGTCTCACTATTGTTATTTTACTGCTCTTGAATTACTTGTTACTTTCATTTCACTGTAAGGTCTATTCAGCATTTCACTGTGAGGTCTACTACACCTGTTGTATTCAGCATTTCACTGTAAGGTCTACTACACCTGTTGTATTCAGCATTTCACTGTAAGGTCTACTACACCTGTTGTATTCAGCATTTCACTGTGAGGTCTACTACACCTGTTGTATTCAGCATTTCACTGTGAGGTCTACTACACCTGTTGTATTCAGCATTTCACTGTAAGGTTTACTACACCTGTTGTATTCAGCATTTCACTGTAAGGTCTACTACACCTGTTGTATTCAGCATTTCACTGTGAGGTCTACTACACCTGTTGTATTCAGCATTTCACTGTAAGGTCTACTACACCTGTTGTATTCAGCATTTCACTGTAAGGTCTACTACACCTGTTGTATTCAGCATTTCACTGTGAGGTCTACTACACCTGTTGTATTCAGCATTTCACTGTGAGGTCTACTACACCTGTTGTATTCAGCATTTCACTGTAAGGTCTACTACACCTGTTGTATTCAGCATTTCACTGTGAGGTCTACTACACCTGTTGTATTCATCATTTCACTGTGAGGTCTACTACACCTGTTGTATTCATCATTTCACTGTGAGGTCTACTACACCTGTTGTATTCATCATTTCACTGTGAGGTCTACTACACCTGTTGTATTCAGCATTTCACTGTAAGGTCTACTACACCTGTTGTATTCATCATTTCACTGTGAGGTCTACTACACCTGTTGTATTCATCATTTCACTGTGAGGTCTACTACACCTGTTGTATTCATCATTTCACTGTGAGGTCTACTACACCTGTTGTATTCATCATTTCACTGTAAGGTCTATTACACCTGTTGTATTCATCATTTCACTGTGAGGTCTACTACACCTGTTGTATTCATCATTTCACTGTAAGGTCTACTACACCTGTTGTATTCAGCATTTCACTGTGAGGTCTACTACACCTGTTGTATTCATCATTTCACTGTGAGGTCTACTACACCTGTTGTATTCATCATTTCACTGTAAGGTCTACTACACCTGTTGTATTCAGCATTTCACTGTGAGGTCTACTACACCTGTTGTATTCATCATTTCACTGTAAGGTCTACTACACCTGTTGTATTCATCATTTCACTGTGAGGTCTACTACACCTGTTGTATTCATCATTTCACTGTAAGGTCTATTACACCTGTTGTATTCATCATTTCACTGTGAGGTCTACTACACCTGTTGTATTCATCATTTCACTGTAAGGTCTACTACACCTGTTGTATTCAGCATTTCACTGTGAGGTCTACTACACCTGTTGTATTCATCATTTCACTGTAAGGTCTACTACACCTGTTGTATTCATCATTTCACTGTAAGGTCTACTACACCTGTTGTATTCGGCGCATGTGACAAATACAATAAGATTTGATCTCTCTCGCTCTCTCGCTCTCTCTCTCAGATATGTTCACACACTCCCTCTCTCTCTCAAACACCCAGGCGCTGCATTCATGTGGTAATGTCATCATCTCCTCTTGCCCAGTACCCTTGGTGTGTTTAGTAAACATGCTGCGTATCATAGTGACATCAGTTACTAATGATCACGTCCATTCAAACATGGAGTAGTCCCCAATGGCACCCTTATTCCCTGATATAGTGCACTACTCATAGGGCTCTAGGTCAGAACTAGTGCACTACTCATAGGGCTCTAGGTCAGAACTAGTGCACTACTCATAGGGCTCTAGGTCAGAACTAGTGCACGACGTAGGGAATAGGGTGCCATTTGGGGATGAACATAATGTCTCTGAACTCTCTGACGCCTCGTGGGCGGAACAGATTAAGTGACTACTATTAAAAGGGGACACGGTATCTATCGTTCTTAGAGAGAGAGAGAGAGAGAGAGAGAGAGCATGCAACACACTCACGTTACAGCCAACGCTCGCCCTCAGCCCATGTGACACGCCAGGGAACTGATCGTCACACACACACACACACACGCCCGGGAGGTCGCCCAGCCACGGCCACAGACCTTACAGCTTGTGCACGGTAACCCATGGCGACCTGAGTGTTGTATTGTGGGTGTGATAACGTGGGTGATTTAAAGCGCTCCTCTGCAGGGTCTCCCTCTACTGGAGAGAGAAGAAAACACCACTAGGATAGTGGTACATATTGACCTCCCTCTGCCTCCAGGCTGACTACACCACTAGGATAGTGGTACATACTGACCTCCCCTGGCTGACTACACCACTAGGACAGTGGTACATACTGACCTCCCTCGGCCTCCCGGCTGACTGGCTTCATACCTGTCCTGATAGTTACTGACCCTGGCTTCACACCTGTCCTGATAGTTACTGACCCTGGCTTCATACCTGTCCTGATAGTTACTGACCCTGGTTTCACACCTGTTCTGATAGTTACTGACCCTGGCTTCACACCTGTACTGATATAAATACTGACCCTGACTTAACACCTGTCCTGATATAATACTGACCCTGGCTTTATACCTGTCCTGATATAGTTACTGACCCTGGCTTTATACCTGTCCTGATATAGTTACTGACCCTGGCTTTACACCTGTCCTGATAGTTACTGACCCTGACTTCATACCTGTCCTGATATAATACTGACCCTGACTTCACACCTGTCCTGATATAATTACTGACCCTGGCTTCATAGCTGTCCTGATATAATTACTGACCCTGGCTTCATAGCTGTCCTGATATAATACTGACCCTGGCTTCATACCTGTCCTGATATAATTACTGACCCTGGCTTCATAGCTGTCCTGATATAATACTGACCCTGGCTTCACACCTGTCCTGATATAATTACTGACCCTGGCTTCATACCTGTCCTGATATAGTTACTGACCCTGGTTTCATACCTGTCCTGATATAGTTACTGACCCTGACTTCACACCTGTCCTGATATAAATACTGACCCTGGCTTCATACCTGTCCTGATATAATACTGACCCTGACTTCACACCTGTCCTGATATAATACTGACCCTGGCTTCACACCTGTCCTGATATAATACTGACCCTGGCTTCATACCTGTCCTGATATAGTTACTGACCCTGGCTTCATACCTGTCCTGATATAAATACTGACCCTGACTTCACACCTGTCCTGATATAAATACTGACCCTGACTTTACACAGACACACCCGTCCACAATCACGCCATCAAATGCAGACTTACAATTCCTTACACACACACACACACACACACACACCTCCCTGCCCTGTGATCGTTGGCTGCTCTCCTAGTCTGGGCTGCATGCTGGGTTTGGGTAACCATGGTGACACTCTGTTGGGCTTGGCCTGGGTTGTCTGGCTGTGACCAAAACCCAGCAGCTGACGGGACGGACATCGACCCACCAGCTGCACCTGGCACATTCACAAAGAACCCCGTCCTGCAACACACACACACACACAGTAGTCCCATCAAACCACAGCTCTGGCCCCGGCCCAGTCACATGGGCTCTGGTTGAAAGTAGTGCACTATATAGGGAATAGGGCTCTGGTTGAAAGTAGTGCCACTATATAGGGAATAAGGCTCTGGTTGAAAGTAGTGCCACTATATAGGGAATAAGGCTCTGGTTGAAAGTAGTGCCACTATATAGGGAATAAGGCTCTGGTTGAAAGTAGTGCACTATATAGGGAATAGGGTGCCAAAGGGCTCTGGTTCAAAGTAGTCCCCTATATAGGGAATAAGGCTCTGGTTGAAAGTAGTGCCCTATATAGGTAATAAGGCTCTGGTTGAAAGTAGTGCCCTATATAGGGAATAAGGCTCTGGTTGAAAGTAGTGCCCTATATAGGGAATAAGGCTCTGTTTGAAAGTAGTGCCCTATATAGGGAATAGGGCTCTGGTCTATAGTAGTACCACTATATAGGGAATAAGGCTGTGGTCTATAGTAGTACCACTATATAGGGAATAGGGCTCTGGTTTAAAGTAGTGCCCTATATAGGGAATAGGGCTCTGGTCTATAGTAGTACCACTATATAGGGAATAGGGTTCTGGTTTAAAGTAGTGCCCTATATAGGGAATAGGGCTCTGGTCTATAGTAGTACCACTATATAGGGAATAGGGCTCTGGTTGAAAGTAGTGCCACTATATAGGGAATAGGCCTCTGGTCTATAGTAGTACCACTATATAGGGAATAGGGCTCTGGTCTATATTAGTACCACTATATAGGGAATATGGCTCTGGTCTATAGTAGTACCACTATATAGGGAATAGGGCTCTGGTCTATATTAGTACCACTATATAGGGAATAGGGCTCTGGTTGAAAGTAGTGCCCTATATAGGGAATAGGGCTCTGGTTGAAAGTAGTGCCTTATATAGGGAATAAGGCTCTGGTTGAAAGTAGTGCCACTATATAGGGAATAGGGTGCCATTTGGGACACAGGCTCTCTGTCTAACCGAACTATAACCCACCTTATAAAACACAGTGCTCTCCTATAACTCACAGCAGGCTGACAAAACCACAAGGATTCCTCATAACCAATACCAAGCTGAGCCCTGAGGCTCAGTGAAACCTCACCCAGACTCTAACCATCTCACCTCACCCAGACTCCAACCATCTCACTGAAACCTCACCTCACCCAGACTCCAACCATCTCACCTCACCCAGACTCCAACCATCTCACTGAAACCTCACCTCACCCAGACTCCAACCATCTCACTGAAACCTCACCTCACCCAGACTCCAACCATCTCACTGAAACCTCACCTCACCCAGACTCCAACCATCTCACTGAAACCTCACCTCACCCAGACTCCAACCATCTCACCTCACCCAGACTCCAACCATCTCACTGAAACCTCACCTCACCCAGACTCCAACCATCTCACTGAAACCTCACCTCACCCAGACTCCAACCATCTCACTGAAACCTCACCTCACCCAGACTCCAACCATCTCACTGAAACCTCACCTCACCCAGACTCCAACCATCTCACTGAAACCTCACCTCACCCAGACTCCAACCATCTCACTGAAACCTCACCCTGCCAGACAGACCCTGTTCCTGACACAAGCTGAACACAAGCTGATACCAACTCCCTTCTAGTAGCACTTACTAATACTAATCCTGACCAGACTCTTGTTCTACCCTGGTAGTTACCAGAACAAGTTAGTACCCTGACCAGACTCTGGTTCTACCCCGGTAGTTACCAGAACAAGTTAGTACCCTGACCAGACTCTGGTTCTACCCTGGTAGTTACCAGAACAAGTTAGTACCCTGACCAGACTCTGGTTCTACCCTGGTAGTTACCAGAACAAGTTAGTACCCTGACCAGACTCTGGTTCTACCCTGGTAGTTACCAGAACAAGTCTGTCTCTGTCTGTCTGTCTGTCTGTCTGTTCCATCACTACAGGGTGCTGTCTGTCTGTCTGTTCCATCTGGACTGGCTCAGGTCTCTTCAATTCCTCCTGTACTCTGTCCAGTCAGTGATGCCCTCATTTAGCCATTTCACTCCATAATCCCTCTCTCACTTTCTCTCTCTCTCTCTCTCTCTCTCTCTCTCTCTCTCTCTCTCTCTCTCCCCCTCTCTCTCCCTCCTTCTCCCTACCTCTCTCTCTCTCCTTCTCTCTCTCTTCTTCTCCCTACCTCTCTCTACCTCTTTCTCTCTCTCTTTCTCCCTACCCCTCTCTCTCTCTACCTCTTTATCTCTCTCCTTCTCACTACCTCTTTCTCTCTCTCTCTCCTTCTCCCTACCCCTCTCTCTCTCTACCTCTTTCTCTCTCTCCTCACTACCTCTTTCTCTCTCTCCTTCTCCCTACCTCTCTCTACCTCTTTCTCTCTCTCTTTCTCCCTACCCCTCTCTCTCTCTACCTCTTTCTCTCTCTCTTTCTCACTACCTCTTTCTCTCTCTCCTTCTCCCTACCCCTCTCACTCTCTACCTCTTTCTCTCTCTCCTCACTACCTCTTTCTCTCTCTCCTTCTCCCTACCTCTCTCTACCTCTTTCTCTCTCTCTTTCTCCCTACCCCTCTCTCTCTCTACCTCTTTCTCTCTCTCCTTCTCACTACCTCTTTCTCTCTCTCCTTCTCCCTACCTCTCTCTCTCTCTTTCTCTCTCTCTCTCCTTCTCTTTAACTCTCCCTACCTCTCTCTCTCTTTCTCTCTTTCTCTCTCTCAGGATGTAAGCTACTCTGGGACTCTGGGCTATACCAACCCTGAGATGGAGGTGGAGGATCCTACCACCATGGCTGCAGCGCGGGGGGGGCTAGAGTGAGTTTTTATTCTGTTCTCTTGTGGTTAAAGTTGCAAAGTTCCACTAACTTTCCCATAATTCCCCTGCTGGTTTTCCTACGTGGAGGACTCCTGAATTTCCTGCGTATTCCCTCTGACAGAGATTTTCTAGAAAACCTGAGAATTTGGGGAAAGTTAGCAGAATGTGGCAACCCTAGTGGCGGTGCTGAATGGTAATGTCCTCCTTTAACTGACTGCTGGGGGTTTCATCCACACGCCTCAGTCCCTCTGGTGCCTTGGACAACCTTTAGTTTGTTTACTGGCTGCTGGGGTTTCATCCACACGCCTCAGTCCCTCCGGTGCCTTGGACAGCCTTTAGTTTGTTTACTGACTGCTGGGGGTTTCATCCACACGCCTCAGTCCCTCTGGTGCCTTGGACAGCCTTTAGTGTGTTTACTGGCTGCTGGGGGTTTCATCCACACGCCTCAGTCCCTCCGGTGCCTTGGACAGCCTTTAGTGTGTTTACTGGCTGCTGGGGGTTTCATCCACACGCCTCAGTCCCTCCGGTGCCTTGGACAGCCTTTAGTGTGTTTACTGGCTGCTGGGGGTTTCATCCACACGCCTCAGTCCCTCCGGTGCCTTGGACAGCCTTTAGTGTGTTTACTGGCTGTTGGGGGTTTCATCCACACGCCTCAGTCCCTCTGGTGCCTTGGACAGCCTTTAGTGTGTTTACTGACTGCTGGGGGTTTCATCCACACGCCTCAGTCCCTCCGGTGCCTTGGACAGCCTTTAGTGTGTTTAGTTAGTATCTGTAAATCTGCCTGTTAACCTCGTTAAAGAATAAACACTTTAATGACTATTTAGTGGGATGTTCCCCTTTAGCTGGCTTGTGAAATCTGTTGATATGTTGTTTTAGTCCAAACCCACGGGATGATGACAGTTGTACTGAACTGGTTTTATGAGGTTTGGACCGACACTAGTGAAGGAGACAACAGAACTGGTTTTATGAGGTTTGGACCGACACTAGTGAGAGAGAAAACAGAACTGGTTTTATGAGGTTTGGACCGACACTAGTGAGCGAGACAACTGAACTGGTTAAATGAGGTTTGGACTGAACTGGTTAAATGAGGTTTGGACCGACACTAGTGAGAGAGACAACAGAACTGGTTTTATGAGGTTTGGACCGACACTAGTGAGCGAGACAACTGAACTGGTTAAATGAGGTTTGGACTGAACTGGTTAAATGAGGTTTGGACCGACACTAGTGAGAGAGACAACAGAACTGGTTTTATGACGTTTGGACCGACACTAGTGAGAGAGAAAACAGAACTGGTTTTATGAGGTTTGGACCGACACTAGTGAGCGAGACAACTGAACTGGTTAAATGAGGTTTGGACTGAACTGGTTAAATGAGGTTTGGACCGACACTAGTGAGAGAGACAACAGAACTGGTTTTATGAGGTTTGGACCGACACTAGTGAGAGAGACAACAGAACTGGTTTTATGAGGTTTGGACCTACACTAGTGGGACAGACAACAGCACGGGTTGTATGAGGTTTGGGTGATGTGTCATGGTGACTAATACAATTAGTGTTAGTGTCTCTCTCTGTCTCAGAATGTGTTGTGTTCCTACCGTTGCTATGCTAACAGAATGTGTTGTGTTCCTACCGCTGCTACGCTAACAGAATGTGTTGTGTTCCTACCGCTGCTACGCTAACAGAATGTGTTGTGTTCCAATCTAGCTATGCTAACAGAATGTGTTCCTACCGCTGCTATGCTAACAGAATGTGTTGTGTTCCAATCTAGCTATGCTAACAGAATGTGTTGTGTTCCTACCGCTGCTATGCTAACAGAATGTGTTCCTACCGCTGCTACGCTAACAGAATGTGTTGTGTTCCTAACGCTGCTACGCTAACAGAATGTGTTCCTACCGCTGCTATGCTAACAGAATGTGTTGTGTTCCTACCGCTGCTATGCTAACAGAATGTGTTCCTACCGCTGCTACGCTAACAGAATGTGTTCCTACCGCTGCTACGCTAACAGAATGTGTTCCAACCGCTGCTACGCTAACAGAATGTGTTCCAATCGCTGCTACGCTAACAGAATGGGAACCTGAGTGCTTTAACCACAACATTCCTGATTTGCATGGTTGGAGCCGTGTTCCAGTCACTTAGCTAGCTACATTAAAAGCTCAATAAGCTGGGAAGGTGCAGCTAACACAGTCTTCAAAAATAGACTAAGCAAAGACCAGCCAGCCACAGCTAAGAGGACAACAGACTCAGAGGGGTCCCTGGTAGATTTACTACTGGCCAAACCTGGCTGGAGGGAAAATGTTTTGGGACATGGGTGACATTTTAGAATAGGATTGGCCAATTTGTTCACTTAAAACCGGCCAAATCCTTGACACAGTTGGCCGTGGGAGGTGACTGTTGTAGTGGGTGTTGTAACTAAGGCACAGAGTGAAAGGTGACTATTGTAGTGGGTGTTGTAACTAAGGCACATTGAGAGGTGACTGTTGTAGTGGGTGTTGTAACTAAGGCACAGAGTGAGAGGTGACTATTGTAGTGGGTGTTGTAACTAAGGCACATTGAGAGGTGACTGTTGTAGTGGGTGTGGTAACTAAGGCACAGTGAGAGGTGACTGTTGTAGTGGGTGTTGTAACTAAGGCACAGTGAGAGGTGACTGTTGTAGTGGGTGTTGTAACTAAGGCACAGTGAGAGGTGACTGTTGTAGTGGGTGTTGTAACTAAGGTACAGTGAGAGGTGACTGTTGTAACTAAGGCACATTGAGAGGTGACTGTTGTAGTGGGTGTTGTAACTAAGGCACAGTGAGAGGTGACTGTTGTAGTGGGTGTTGTAACTAAGGCACAGAGTGAGAGGTGACTGTTGTAGTGGGTGTTGTAACTAAGGCACAGTGAGAGGTGACTGTTGTAGTGGGTGTTGTAACTAAGGCACAGTGAGAGGTGACTGTTGTAGTGGGTGTTGTAACTAAGGCACAGTGAGAGGTGACTGTTGTAGTGGGTGTTGTAACTAAGGCACAGTGAGAGGTGACTGTTGTAGTGGGTGTTGTAACAGTGAGAGGTGACTATTGTAGTGGGTGTTGTAACTTCCTGTCTGTGTTGTGTGTTGCGGGTCAGGTACTATGGCAACGGCAGAGTTCATAGTTCATCCAGCAGGATGGTTGAAGAGGAGCAGTTACCCACCGTCTCTACTGAGCACAGAGCTGCACCACGGAAACACATCCAGGTACACACACACACACACACACACACACACACACACAATGTGTGAGAACACATAAACAAGGGTAAGGAATGAAGGCAATCATGGAAACAAAGCTATAACCAACATCCTTCATTCTGACCTTCATGTGAACCATGTGTGTTGAATGATGCTTCCTGGTCTCTGACCTTCATGTGAACCATGTGTGTTGAATGATGCTTCCTGGTCTCTGACCTTCATGTGAACCATGTGTGTTGAATGATGCTTCCTGGTCTCTGACCTTCATGTGAACCATGTGTGTTGAATGATGCTTCCTGGTCTCTGACCTTCATGTGAACCATGTGTGTTGAATGATGCTTCCTGGTCTCTGACCATCATGTGAACCATGTGTGTTGAATGATGCTTCCTGGTCTCTGACCTTCATGTGAACCATGTGTGTGTTGAATGATGCTTCCTGGTCTCTGACCTTCATGTGAACCATGTGTGTGTTGAATGATGCTTCCTGGTCTCTGACCTTCATGTGAACCATGTGTGTTGAATGATGCTTCCTGGTCTCTGACCTTGATGTGAACAATGTGTGTTGAATGATGCTTCCTGGTCTCTGACCTTCATGTGAACCATGTGTGTGTTGAATGATGATTCCTGGTCTCTGACCTTCATGTGAACCATGTGTGTTGAATGATGCTTCCTGGTCTCTGACCTTCATGTGAACAATGTGTGTTGAATGATGCTTCCTGGTCTCTGACCTTCATGTGAACCATGTGTGTGTTGAATGATGCTTCCTGGTCTCTGACCATCATGTGAATCATGTGTGTGTTGAACCATGTGTTGAATGATGCTTCCTGGTCTCTGACCTTCATGTGAACCATGTGTGTGTTGAATGATGCTTCCTGGTCTCTGACCTTCATGTGAACCATGTGTGTTGAATGATGCTTCCTGGTCTCTGACCTTCATGTGAACCATGTGTGTTGAATGATGCTTCCTGGTCTCTGACCATCATGTGAACCATGTGTGTTGAATGATGCTTCCTGGTCTCTGACCTTCATGTGAACCATGTGTGTGTTGAATGATGCTTCCTGGTCTCTGACCTTCATGTGAACCATGTGTGTTGAATGATGCTTCCTGGTCTCTGACCTTCATGTGAACCATGTGTGTTGAATGATGCTTCCTGGTCTCTGACCTTCATGTGAACCATGTGTGTTGAATGATGCTTCCTGGTCTCTGACCATCATGTGAACAATGTGTGTTGAATGATGCTTCCTGGTCTCTGACCTTCATGTGAACCATGTGTGTGTTGAATGATGCTTCCTGGTCTCTGACCTTCATGTGAACCATGTGTGTTGAATGATGCTTCCTGGTCTCTGACCTTCATGTGAACAATGTGTGTTGAATGATGCTTCCTGGTCTCTGACCTTCATGTGAACCATGTGTGTTGAATGATGCTTCCTGGTCTCTGACCTTCATGTGAACCATGTGTGTTGAATGATGCTTCCTGGTCTCTGACCTTCATGTGAACCATGTGTGTTGAATGATGCTTCCTGGTCTCTGACCTTCATGTGAACCATGTGTGTTGAATGATGCTTCCTGGTCTCTGACCTTCATGTGAACCATGTGTGTGTTGAATGATGCTTCCTGGTCTCTGACCATCATGGGAACCATGTGTGTTGAATGATGCTTCCTGGTCTCTGACCTTCATGTGAACCATGTGTGTTGAATGATGCTTCCTGGTCTCTGACCATCATGTGAATCATGTGTGTGTTGAACCATGTGTTGAATGATGCTTCCTGGTCTCTGACCTTCATGTGAACCATGTGTGTGTTGAATGATGCTTCCTGGTCTCTGACCTTCATGTGAACAATGTGTGTTGAATGATGCTTCCTGGTCTCTGACCTTCATGTGAACCATGTGTGTGTTGAATGATGATTCCTGGTCTCTGACCTTCATGTGAACCATGTGTGTTGAATGATGCTTCCTGGTCTCTGACCTTCATGTGAACAATGTGTGTTGAATGATGCTTCCTGGTCTCTGACCATCATGTGAATCATGTGTGTGTTGAACCATGTGTTGAATGATGCTTCCTGGTCTCTGACCTTCATGTGAACCATGTGTGTGTTGAATGATGCTTCCTGGTCTCTGACCTTCATGTGAACAATGTGTGTTGAATGATGCTTCCTGGTCTCTGACCATCATGTGAACCATGTGTGTGTTGAATGATGCTTCCTGGTCTCTGACCATCATGTGAATCATGTGTGTGTTGAACCATGTGTTGAATGATGCTTCCTGGTCTCTGACCTTCATGTGAACCATGTGTGTGTTGAATGATGCTTCCTGGTCTCTGACCTTCATGTGAACCATGTGTGTTGAATGATGCTTCCTGGTCTCTGACCTTCATGTGAACCATGTGTGTTGAATGATGCTTCCTGGTCTCTGACCTTCATGTGAACCATGTGTGTTGAATGATGCTTCCTGGTCTCTGACCTTCATGTGAACCATGTGTGTTGAATGATGCTTCCTGGTCTCTGACCTTCATGTGAACCATGTGTGTTGAATGATGCTTCCTGGTCTCTGACCTTCATGTGAACCATGTGTGTGTTGAATGATGCTTCCTGGTCTCTGACCATCATGGGAACCATGTGTGTTGAATGATGCTTCCTGGTCTCTGACCTTCATGTGAACCATGTGTGTTGAATGATGCTTCCTGGTCTCTGACCTTCATGTGAACAATGTGTGTTGAATGATGCTTCCTGGTCTCTGACCATCATGTGAATCATGTGTGTGTTGAACCATGTGTTGAATGATGCTTCCTGGTCTCTGACCTTCATGTGAACCATGTGTGTGTTGAATGATGCTTCCTGGTCTCTGACCTTCATGTGAACAATGTGTGTTGAATGATGCTTCCTGGTCTCTGACCATCATGTGAACCATGTGTGTGTTGAATGATGCTTCCTGGTCTCTGACCATCATGTGAATCATGTGTGTGTTGAACCATGTGTTGAATGATGCTTCCTGGTCTCTGACCTTCATGTGAACCATGTGTGTGTTGAATGATGCTTCCAGGTCTCTGACCTTCATGTGAACCATGTGTGTTGAATGATGCTTCCTGGTCTCTGACCTTCATGTGAACCATGTGTGTTGAATGATGCTTCCTGGTCTCTGACCTTCATGTGAACCATGTGTGTTGAATGATGCTTCCTGGTCTCTGACCTTCATGTGAACCATGTGTGTTGAATGATGCTTCCTGGTCTCTGACCTTCATGTGAACCATGTGTGTTGAATGATGCTTCCTGGTCTCTGACCTTCATGTGAACCATGTGTGTGTTGAATGATGCTTCCTGGTCTCTGACCATCATGGGAACCATGTGTGTTGAATGATGCTTCCTGGTCTCTGACCTTCATGTGAACCATGTGTGTTGAATGATGCTTCCTGGTCTCTGACCTTCATGTGAACCATGTGTGTTGAATGATGCTTCCTGGTCTCTGACCTTCATGTGAACCATGTGTGTTGAATGATGCTTCCTGGTCTCATGTGTGTTTGCAGAAGAAAAAGAAGAAAGTCCACAAAGTGCCAGCGGAGGTGATCAACGACCGTTCCACTGAGACCAGCAGCAACAGAGACCCAGCCTTCAACACTACAGAACCTGGTGAGACCACACACACAAAGCCCCGGCCTTCAACACTACAGAACCTGGTGAGACCACACACACACAAAGCCCCAGCCTTCAACACTACAGAACCTGGTGAGACCACACACACACACAAAGCCCCAGCCTTCAACACTACAGAACCTGGTGAGACCACACACACACAAAGCCCCAGCCTTCAACACTACAGAACCACACACACACAAAGCCCCAGCCTTCAACACTACAGAACCTGGTGAGACCACACACACAAAGCCCCGGCCTTCAACACTACAGAACCTGGTGAGACCACACACACAAAGCCCCAGCCTTCAACACTACAGAACCTGGTGAGACCACACACACAAAGCCCCAGCCTTCAACACTACAGAACCTGGTGAGACCACACACACAAAGCCCCAGCCTTCAACACTACAGAACCTGGTGAGACCACACACACAAAGCCCCGGCCTTCAACACTACAGAACCTGGTGAGACCACACACACAAAGCCCCGGCCTTCAACACTACAGAACCTGGTGAGACCACACACACACAAAGCCCCAGCCTTCAACACTACAGAACCTGGTGAGACCACACACACACACAAAGCCCCAGCCTTCAACACTACAGAACCTGGTGAGACCACACACACACAAAGCCCCAGCCTTCAACACTACAGAACCACACACACACAAAGCCCCAGCCTTCAACACTACAGAACCTGGTGAGACCACACACACAAAGCCCCGGCCTTCAACACTACAGAACCTGGTGAGACCACACACACAAAGCCCCAGCCTTCAACACTACAGAACCTGGTGAGACCACACACACAAAGCCCCAGCCTTCAACACTACAGAACCTGGTGAGACCACACACACAAAGCCCCAGCCTTCAACACTACAGAACCTGGTGAGACCACACACACAAAGCCCCGGCCTTCAACACTACAGAACCTGGTGAGACCACACACACAAAGCCCCGGCCTTCAACACTACAGAACCACACACACACAAAGCCCCAGCCTTCAACACTACAGAACCACACACACACAAAGCCCCAGCCTTCAACACTACAGAACCACACACACAAAGCCCCGGCCTTCAACACTACAGAACCTGGTGAGACCACACACACACAAAGCCCCGGCCTTCAACACTACAGAACCTGGTGAGACCACACACACAAAGCCCCAGCCTTCAACACTACAGAACCTGGTGAGACCACACACACAAAGCCCCAGCCTTCAACACTACAGAACCTGGTGAGACCACACACACAAAGCCCCAGCCTTCAACACTACAGAACCTGGTGAGACCACACACACAAAGCCCCGGCCTTCAACACTACAGAACCTGGTGAGACCACACACACAAAGCCCCGGCCTTCAACACTACAGAACCACACACACACAAAGCCCCAGCCTTCAACACTACAGAACCACACACACAAAGCCCCGGCCTTCAACACTACAGAACCTGGTGAGACCACACACACAAAGCCCCGGCCTTCAACACTACAGAACCACACACACACAAAGCCCCAGCCTTCAACACTACAGAACCACACACACACAAAGCCCCAGCCTTCAACACTACAGAACCACACACACAAAGCCCCGGCCTTCAACACTACAGAACCTGGTGAGACCACACACACACAAAGCCCCGGCCTTCAACACTACAGAACCTGGTGAGACCACACACACAAAGCCCCAGCCTTCAACACTACAGAACCTGGTGAGACCACACACACAAAGCCCCAGCCTTCAACACTACAGAACCTGGTGAGACCACACACACAAAGCCCCAGCCTTCAACACTACAGAACCTGGTGAGACCACACACACAAAGCCCCGGCCTTCAACACTACAGAACCTGGTGAGACCACACACACAAAGCCCCGGCCTTCAACACTACAGAACCACACACACACAAAGCCCCAGCCTTCAACACTACAGAACCACACACACAAAGCCCCGGCCTTCAACACTACAGAACCTGGTGAGACCACACACACACAAAGCCCCGGCCTTCAACACTACAGAACCACACACTCTTTCGGTTTTACTATCCTTGTGGGGACCTAAAATAGATTTCCAATAAGCCTAACCTCTAACCGTAAACCTAACCCATAACCCTAACCTCTAACCGTAAACCTAAACCTAACCCATAACCCTAACCTCTAACCCTAATTGTAACCTTGCATTAGTCCTCTGCTACTTGACATGCTGATATAGCATTAGTCCTCTGCTACTTGACATGCTGATATAGCATTAGTCAGTCCTCTGCTACTTGACATGCTGATATAGCATTAGTCAGTCCTCTGCTACTTGACATGCTGATATAGCATTAGTCAGTCCTCTGCTACTTGACATGCTGATATAGCATTAGTCCTCTTCTACTTGACATGCTGATATAGCATTAGTCAGTCCTCTGCTACTTGACATGCTGATATAGCATTAGTCCTCTGCTACTTGACATGCTGATATAGCATTAGTCCTCTGCTACTTGACATGCTGATATAGCATTAGTCCTCTGCTACTTGACATGCTGATATAGCATTAGTCCTCTGCTACTTGACATGCTGATATAGCATTAGTCCTCTGCTACTTGACATGCTGATAAAACATTAGTCAGTCCTCTGCTACTTGACATGCTGATATAGCATTAGTCCTCTGCTACTTGACATGCTGATATAGCATTAGTCCTCTGCTACTTGACATGCTGATATAGCATTAGTCAGTCCTCTTCTACTTGACATGCTGATATAGCATTAGTCCTCTGCTACTTGACATGCTGATATAGCATTAGTCAGTCCTCTGCTACTTGACATGCTGATATAGCATTAGTCCTCTGCTACTTGACATGCTGATATAGCATTAGTCCTCTGCTACTTGACATGCTGATATAACATTAGTCAGTCCTCTGCTACTTGACATGCTGATATAGCATTAGTCCTCTGTTACTTGACATGCTGATATAGCATTAGTCCTCTGCTACTTGACATGCTGATATAGCATTAGTCCTCTGCTACTTGACATGCTGATATAGCATTAGTCCTCTGCTACTTGACATGCTGATATAGCATTAGTCCTCTGCTACTTGACATGCTGATATAGCATTAGTCCTCTGCTACTTGACATGCTGATATAGCATTAGTCCTCTGCTACTTGACATGCTGATATAACATTAGTCAGTCCACTGCTACTTGACATGCTGATATAGCATTAGTCCTCTGCTACTTGACATGCTGATATAGCATTAGTCAGTCCTCTGCTACTTGACATGCTGATATAGCATTAGTCAGTCCTCTGCTACTTGACATGCTGATATAGCATTAGTCCTCTGCTACTTGACATGCTGATATAGCATTAGTCCTCTGCTACTTGACATGCTGATATAGCATTAGTCAGTCCTCTGCTACTTGACATGCTGATATAGCATTAGTCCTCTGCTACTTGACATGCTGATATAGCATTAGTCAGTCCTCTTCTACTTGACATGCTGATATAGCATTAGTCCTCTGCTACTTGACATGCTGATATAGCATTAGTCAGTCCTCTGCTACTTGACATGCTGATATAGCATTAGTCCTCTGCTACTTGACATGCTGATATAGCATTAGTCTGGCCTCCTCTACTTGACATGCCGATATAGCATTAGTCCGCTGCTACTTGACATGCTGATATAGCATTAGTCCTCTGCTACTTGACATGCTCATATAGCATTAGTCCTCTGCTACTTGACATGCTGATATAGCATTAGTCCTCTGCTACTTGACATGCTGATATAGCATTAGTCCTCCGCTACTTGACATGCTGATATAGTATTAGTCAGTCCTCTGCTACTTGACATGCTGATATAGCATTAGTCCTCTGCTACTTGACATGCTGATATAGCATTAGTCCTCTGCTACTTGACATGCTGATATAGCATTAGTCCTCTGCTACTTGACATGCTGATATAGCATTAGTCCTCTGCTACTTGACATGCTGATATAGCATTAGTCTGGCCTCTGCTACTTGACATGCCGATATAGCATTAGTCCTCTGCTACTTGACATGCTGATATAGCATTAGTCAGTCCTCTGCTACTTGACATGCTGATATAGCATTAGTCCTCTCTTACTTGACATGCTGATATAGCATTAGTCCTCTGCTACTTGACATGCTGATATAACATTAGTCAGTCCTCTGCTACTTGACATGCTGATATAGCATTAGTCAGTCCTCTTCTACTTGACATGCTGATATAGCATTAGTCAGTCCTCTGCTACTTGACATGCTGATATAGCATTAGTCAGTCCTCTGCTACTTGACATGCTGATATAGCATTAGTCCGCTTCTACTTGACATGCTGATATAGCATTAGTCCGCTGCTACTTGACATGCTGATATAGCATTAGTCCTCTGCTACTTGACATGCTGATATAGCATTAGTCCTCTGCTACTTGACATGCTGATATAACATTAGTCAGTCCTCTGCTACTTGAAGTGACATGAGTGTCTGTTTATCTGTTGGTAAACACAAAGTCTGTGTTAAGAATGCTTTAGAACGTGTTATAAGCATGTATGAGCCTTTATAATGTCTTATAACACGGCTTAATATGTCGTCTCTCTCTCTCTCAATGTATAGAATTGTCAACAGTCTGAAATTGTCTGTTATTTAGCCATTCTAAGACATTATAACGAGGTCATACTACAGAACTAGAAGGGATAGAACAGGCTTCCTCTTTCAAGTCAATGATGTCATAATGGACAGCCATTTTTAGTGTACCCACAAATCGCCATGGTGAGAGGTTGGAGACCTGTTCTATTGATTCTATTTCTATGCTCATGTATATTGAGTAGCAGCTCTGTGATGTGAATGTCTGTCCCTTTCCTGTCCTCCTCTGCTGTCCTCTCTTCTCCTCTGCTGTCCTCCTCCTCTCCTCTCTGTCCTCCTCCTCTCTGTCCTCCTCCTCTCTTCTCCTCTGCTGTCCTCCTCCTCTCCTCTCTGTCCTCCTCCTCTCTTCTCCTCTGCTGTCCTCCTCCTCTCCTCTCTTTCCTCGTCCTCTCCTCTGTCCTCCTCCTCTCCTCTCTGTCCTCCTCCTCTCCTCTCTGTCCTCCTCCTCCTCCTCCTCCTCTCCTCTGTCTTCCTCTCCTCTCTGTCTTCCTCCTCTCCTCTCTGTCCTCCTCCTCTCCTCTCTGTCCTCCTCTCCTCTCTGTCTTCCTCCTCTCCTCTCTGTCGTCTTCCTGTCCTGTTCTCCAGTAGACTCCTGCAGTGTAACTCCAGTCCCCACGTCCGTGTCCCACCTGTCCAGCTCCCTGAGCCAGCACCTTTCCTTCCCCCTGCGGGCCTCCCAGCCCCCCACTAGCTCCCTACATCCTGGTCTCCAACCTGACCCCGTGCTGCCCGCCGGGCCCCCTGCTGAGTATCACTCTGACTCTGCAGAGTCCCTGGAGGAGATCCCCGTGGCGTTGGCACGCCTGGGCACCTCCGCCGCGGCAGGAATGTCTACGGGTAGGACTGCAGCGTCTGGGTCGTCTTCTCAACGCTCTCTACTGCTGCCTGCAGCCCGACCCCATCCCTCGCCCCAGCCCCGGACCAAGAGGAAGTCCTCCGCACACAGCAGCAGGACAGGGGGAGGGGGGGAGCAGAGGTTTGAGATGGCCGCCCAGCCTCCTACGGTCTACGTCAGTAGGAGTAGTGGACAGCCGGGGGGAGGAGCCCAGCACCGGGACAACAAACACAGCAGCAGACAGGCCAGTAGGAGAGGCCTGGAGCAGCCTGGTCCTGGGTCCAGCTCCAACCATAGCTCCAGGGCAGGCACCCCAATGGCGTAGACTAGCTCCCCCAGGATGGACCACTGCACACTGGGCCCCAGGATGGACCCTGGGCCCCAGGATGGACCACTGCACCCTGGGCTGGACCCACCACTGGGTCCTGGCTAGAGGGCTGGCTGTGTAACTGACTGGCTGTCTGACTGGCTGGCTGGCTGACTAGCTGGCTGGCTGACTAGCTGGCTGTGATACTGGCTGGCTGACTGTCTGATTTACTGGCTGGCTGGCTGACTAGCTGGCTGTGTAACTGGCTGGCTGACTAGCTGACTGTCACATTGTTACCTTGATGACTAGGATACACTGCTTTTGATAGAGAGAGACAATCCCTGATGTAGCGTTGTGTCGATACAACCTATGAAACTAAATAACTCTGTCTGTCTGACTGACTGACTGACTGTCTGTCTGACTGACTGTCTGACTGACTGTCTGACTGTCTGTTCTGCCTGGAAGAGCCTTGATACCACAGTCTCCACTATTCAACTATGACTACATCCCCAATGGCACCCTGTTCCCTATATAGTACACTACTTTAGATCAGGGCCCAATGGCACCCTGTTCCCTATGTAGTGCACTACTTTAGACCAGGGCCCAATGGCACCCTGTTCCCTATGTAGTGCACCACTTTAGACCAGGGCCCACTGGCACCCTGTTCCCTATGTAGTGCACTACTTTAGACCAGGCCCAATGGCACCCTGTTCCCTATGTAGTGCACTACTTTAGACCAGGCCCAATGGCACCCTGTTCCCTATGTAGTGCACTACTTTAGACCAGGGCCCAATGGCACCCTGTTCCCTATGTAGTGCACTACTTTAGACCAGGCCCAATGGCACCCTGTTCTCTATGTAGTGCACTACTTTAGACCAGGCCCAATGGCACCCTGTTCCCTATGTAGTGCACTACTTTAGACCAGGCCCAATGGCACCCTGTTCCCTATGTAGTGCACTACTTTAGACCAGGCCCAATGGCACCCTGTTCCCTATGTAGTGCACTACTTTAGACCAGGCCCAATGGCACCCTGTTCCCTATATAGTGCACTACTTTAGGCCAGGGCCCAATGGCACCCTGTTCCCTATGTAGTGCACTACTTTAGACCAGGCCCAATGGCACCCTGTTCCCTATGTAGTGCACTACTTTAGACCAGGGCCCAATGGCACCCTGTTCCCTATATAGTGCACTACTTTAGACCAGGCCCAATGGCACCCTGTTCCCTATGTAGTGCACTACTTTAGACCAGGCCCAATGGCACCCTGTTCCCTATGTAGTGCACTACTTTAGACCAGGCCCAATGCGTCCTATATGATTATAATCCCCACAATACTAAATGTTACTGTGTTCACGTCTTCAGGTTAATATCCTTTAACATAAAACACACAGCTTTTAGTATGATTCTACTTGTTGGTATTTCTTCCTGTTGAAGCATCTTTCTGAATGAAGAATCCTTGGTGATTTGTACAGGAAGGAAGAGACCTTAACGTTCTGTCTGTCTGACTGTCTGTCTGACTGCTATGGTGACCGTCTGTCTGTCTGTCTGTCTGTCTGTCTGACTGCTATGGTGATCGTCTGTCTGTCTGACTGTCTGTCCGACTGCTATGGTGGCTGTCTGTCTGACTGACTGCTATGGTGACCGTCTGTCTGACTGACTGTCTGACTGCTATGGTGACCGTCTGTCTGTCTGACTGTCTGTCTGACTGCTATGGTGACCGTCTGTCTGACTGCTATGGTGACTGTCTGTCTGTCTGTCTGACTGCTATGGTGACCGTCTGTCTGTCTGACTGACTGCTATGGTGACCGTCTGTCTGTCTGACTGCTATGGTGGCTGTCTGTCTGACTGACTGCTATGGTGTCTGTCTGTCTGACTGACTGCTATGGTGACCGTCTGTCTGACTGACTGCTATGGTGACCGTCTGTCTGTCTGTCTGTCTGTCTGTCTGACTGCTATGGTGATCGTCTGTCTGTCTGACTGTCTGTCCGACTGCTATGGTGGCTGTCTGTCTGACTGACTGCTATGGTGACCGTCTGTCTGACTGACTGTCTGACTGCTATGGTGACCGTCTGTCTGTCTGACTGTCTGTCTGACTGCTATGGTGACCGTCTGTCTGACTGCTATGGTGACTGTCTGTCTGTCTGTCTGACTGCTATGGTGACCGTCTGTCTGTCTGACTGACTGCTATGGTGACCGTCTGTCTGTCTGACTGCTATGGTGGCTGTCTGTCTGACTGACTGCTATGGTGTCTGTCTGTCTGACTGACTGCTATGGTGACCGTCTGTCTGACTGACTGCTATGGTGACCGTCTGTCTGTCTGACTCCTATGGTGACTGTCTGTCCTGTCTGACTGCTATGGTGACTGTCTGACTGCCTGTCTGACTGTCTGTCTGACTGCTATGGTGACTGTCTGTCCTGTCTGACTGCTATTGTGACTGTCTGTCTGACTGCTATGGTGACTGTCTGTCTGACTGACTGCTATGGTGACCATCTGTCTGACTGCTATGGTGACCGTCTGTCTGCCTGTCTGTCTGCTATGGTGACCGTCTGTCTGCCTGTCTGTCTGCGTGTGCTGGGCATTAACTGAGATCACAGTAATCTTTTCAGTTTTTAAACAACTAATTGATGACATCGGAGCAAAAATATCAACGCGACATGTAAAGTGTTTATAAAATAAATAAAAGATCCCAGAAATGTTTCATACGCACAAAAAGCTAATTTCTCTCATATGTTAATATTGTGCACTAATCTGTTTACAGCCCTGTTAATGAGCATTTCTTCTTTGCCAAGAGAATCTATCCACCTGACAGGTGTGGCATATTAAGAAGCTGATTAAACATTACACAGGTGCACCTTGTGCTGGGGACAATAAAAGGCCACTCTAAATGTGCAGTTCTGTCACACAACACAATGCCACAGAGTGCAGGGATGTCCACCAGAACAGTTTGATAGTCTTTTTGTCTGTCTGTCTGTTTGCCTGTCTGTCTGTCTGTTTGCCTGTCTGCTAGCCTGTGTGTTTGCCTGCCTGTCTGTCTGTTTGCCTGTCTGTTTGCTTGCCTGTCTGTCTGTTTGCCTGTCTGCCCGTCTGCTTGCCTGTCTGTCTGCCTGTCTGTTTGCCTGCCTGTCTGTTTGCCTGTCTGTCTGTTTGCCTGCTTGTCTGTATGCCTGTCTATATTCCTGTCTGTATGCCTGTCTGTCTGTATGCCTGCCTATATGTCTGTTTGCCTGTCTGTCTGTTTGCCTGCCTGTCTGTCTGCCTGTGTTTGCCTGTCTGTCTGTATGCCTGGTTACACACTACTTGGATAGTTTTTCCCACCACTGTATGGAAGCAAACTGAAACTCATATCAACATCCAATTTAACCCCTTTTCCACAGTGACGTAGACTATAATTATTCTGCATTTTTACTGTGTCTAAATGGTTCATGATCTGTAAGGATGAAATTTGAAGATCTGTGCCTTACTCAATTTTATTTGACAATTTGTATCTTGTTAATAAATATTAGCCACTATTGATTGTGATTTGATCTTATAAGTGTGAACAGACAACCCAGCTAGCACATGTTGTTCCTTGGAAGTTGTGGGAACGTCCATTGTTTTGTTTCTGGGAACGAATCCATACGTTTCCTGACCGGGTAAAACTGAACGTTTTTTTTAAATGTCCTGTGAACGGAAGTGAAGATTTCTCCCAGGTTCTGGGAATGTCAATTTGTAGGTTTCATGGAGGTAATGAGAATATTTTACTAGGGTTCCCTGAAAGTTTTTCTGGGAGATTACATGAACGTTCTGAGAACAGACATTATAGGTTATTTGATAGTAATTAAACAACGTACTTCCCCCTTTTTTCTCTGTCTCCCCCCTCAAATCAAATGTTATTTGTCACATGTGCTGAATACAACAGGTGTAGTAGACCTCACAGTGAAATGATGAATACAACAGGTGTAGTAAACCTTACAGTGAAATGCTGAATACAACAGGTGTAGTAGACCTCACAGTGAAATGATGAATACAACAGGTGTAGTAAACCTTACAGTGAAATGATGAATACAACAGGTGTAGTAAACCTTACAGTGAAATGCTGAATACAACAGGTGTAGTAGACCTCACAGTGAAATGCTGAATACAACAGGTGCAGTAGACCTTACAGTGAAATGCTGAATACAACAGGTGTAGTAGACCTCACAGTGAAATGCTGAATACAACAGGTGTAGTAGACCTCACAGTGAAATGCTGAATACAACAGGTGTAGTAGACCTTACAGTGAAATGCTGAATACAACAGGTGTAGTAGACCTCACAGTGAAATGATGAATACAACAGGTGTAGTAGACCTCACAGTGAAATGCTGAATACAACAGGTGTAGTAGACCTCACAGTGAAATGATGAATACAACAGGTGTAGTAGACCTCACAGTGAAATGCTGAATACAACAGGTGTAGTAGACCTTACAGTGAAATGCTGAATACAACAGGTGTAGTAGACCTTACAGTGAAATGAAAGTAACAAGTAATTCAAGAGCAGTAAAATAACAATAGTGAGACTATATACAGAGTATTACGGTACAGAGTCAATGTGGAGGCTATATACAGAGTATTACGGTACAGAGTCAATGTGGAGGCTATATACAGGGTATTACGGTACAGAGTCAATGTGGAGGCTATATACAGGGGTACCGGTACAGAGTCAATGTGGAGGCTATATACAGAGTATTACGGTACAGAGTCAATGTGGAGGCTATATACAGGGTATTACGGTACAGAGTCAATGTGGAGGCTATATACAGGGGTACCGGTACAGAGTCAATGTGGAGGCTATATACAGAGTATTACGGTACAGAGTCAATGTGGAGGCTATATACAGGGTATTACGGTACAGAGTCAATGTGGAGGCTATATACAGGGTATTACAGTACAGAGTCAATGTGGAGGCTATATACAGAGTATTACGGTACAGAGTCAATGTGGAGGCTATATACAGGGTATTACGGTACAGAGTTAATGTGGAGGCTATATACAGGGTGTTACGGTACAGAGTCAATGTGGAGGCTATATACAGAGTATTACGGTACAGAGTCAATGTGGAGGCTATATACAGAGTATTACGGTACAGAGTCAATGTGGAGGCTATATACAGGGTATTACGGTACAGAGTCAATGTGGAGGCTATATATAGGGGGTACCGGTACAGAGTCGATGTGGAGGTTATATACAGGGGGTACCGGTACAGAGTCAATGTGGAGGCTATATACAGGGGGTACCGGTACAGAGTCAATGTGGAGGTTATATACAGGGGGTACCGGTACAGAGTCAATGTGGAGGTTATATACAGGGGGTACCGGTACAGAGTCAATGTGGAGGCTATATACAGGGGGTACCGGTACAGAGTCAATGTGGAGGCTATATACAGGGGGTACCGGTACAGAGTCAATGTGGAGGCTATATACAGGGGGTACCGGTACAGAGTCAATGTGGAGGCTATATACAGGGGTACCGGTACAGAGTCAATGTGGAGGCTATATACAGGGGGTACCGGTACAGAGTCAATGTGGAGGCTATATACAGGGGGTACCGGTACAGAATCAATGTGGAGGCTATATACAGGGTATTACTGTACAGAGTCAATGTGGAGGCTATATACAGGGTATTACGGTACAGAGTCAATGTGGAGGCTATATACAGGGGGTACCGGTACAGAGTCAATGTGGAGGCTATATACAGGGGGTACCGGTACAGAGTCAATATGGAGGCTATATACAAGGTGTTATGGTACAGAGTCAATGTGGAGACTGTACACAGGGGGGGTACCGGTACAGAGTCAGTAAAATAACAATAGAGAGACTGTACATAGGGGGGGTACCGGTACAGAGTCATTGTCTGGGGGCTCCGGTGCCGAGGTAATTGAGGTAATATGTACATGTAGGTAGAGTTATTAAAGTGACTGTGCATAGATGATACCAGAGAGTAGCAGCAGCGTAGAAGAGGGGGGGTGGGGGGGGGGCAATGCAAATAGTCTGGGTAGCCATTTGACTAGATGTTCAGGAGTCTTATGGCTTGGGGGGTAGAAGCTCTTCAGAAGCCTCTTGGACCCTGACTTGGTGCTCTGGTACCGCTTGTCATGCGGTAGCAGAGAGAACAGTCCATGACTCGGGTGGCTGGAGTCTGACAATGTTTAGGGCCTTCCTCTGACACCGCCTGGTATAGAGGTCCTGAATGGCAGGAAGCTTGACCCCAGTGATGTACTGGGCCGTACGCACTACCCTCCCCCCTTCTCACTTTCTCCCTCCCTCTCTCTCTCTTCCTTCCTGCTCGTTGCTGTGCTATCTATTTACAGTGTGTATATTGTTGTGTTGGGGTAACTGGTTGCTGGCTCCGCTGCACAGTCACCCTGCCCTCCCCCCCCGCCCAGCGGGAAGCCGAGGGTGTTACCTCGGCAACGGAACACTACGACATCATAACAGTGTCAATCAAGGCCCGGCCCCGACAGAGGAGAAGCATGTGGCCGAATGTGTCGACAGGAGAGGGAGGGATATGCATCCCAAACGTCTCTCCATATGAACAGGGCCCATACGAAAGTAGTGCACTATGTAGGGGAATATGTTTATCTGCTTTGGGACACAGACAGAGTCACTCCTCGTTCTATTCTCCTGTAATCTACTGCTTTAATGTGGCTACTGGAGGGAACGTCGCCTCGGCAACTGGCCTTTTCTTTAGTTCTGAAAGGCAACATTCTCTCTGGAAGTAGTGTACACTACTGTCTTGTCTCTGTCTGTCTGTCTCTGTCTGTCTCTGTCTGTCTGCCTGTCTCTGTCTGTCTCTGTCTGTCTCTGCCTGTCTTGTCTCTGCCTGTCTGTCTCTGTCTGTCTGCCTGTCTCTGTCTGTGTCTGTCTGTCTCTGCCTGTCTGTCTCTGTCTGTCTGCCTGTCTCTGTCTGTGTCTGTCTGTCTCTGCCTGTCTGTCTCTGTCTGTCTGCCTGTCTCTGTCTGTCTGTCTCTGTCTGTCTGTCTCTGCCTGTCTGCCTGTCTGTGTCTGTCTGTCTCTGCCTGTCTGTCTCTGCCTGTCTCTGTCTGTGTCTGTCTGTCTGTCTCTGTCTGTCTCTGCCTGTCTGTCTCTGTCTGTCTGCCTGTCTCTGTCTGTCTGTTTGTCTCTGTCTGTCTGTCTGTCTGTACCACACAGAGTATCTGATGTATGGGTGTCGAGTTGTGATATAATGATCCTATCTGGGTGGTTGATCCTGTCTGGGTGGTAGAGTTGTAATATAATGATCCTGTCTGGGTGGTAGAGTTGTAATATAATGATCCTGTCTGGGTGGTAGAGTTGTAATATAATGATCCTGTCTGGGTGGTAGAGTTGTAATATAATGATCCTGTCTGGGTGGTAGAGTTGTGTGTGGCTGGGCGGAGGAATCAGAGGATGTGTGTGGTCGATGGTGTCAGCGTAGGACAGTGTGATGTTGAAATGTGTTGTGTGCTGTTGCTAAGTATCCTGCCCGCTGCCACCTTCCAGCATGACTGGGCTGTTTGTAGTCCTTTACTGCTCATGTTCATGCATGATCCCAAATGGCACCCTATTCCCTATGTAGTGCAGCACCCTATTCCCTAAAGTAGTGCACTATATAGGAAATAGGGTGAAATTTGGGACACAGACGTGGTCAGCGGCACATTGGTACGGTATTCATGCATGATTCAACAATGTTTCTAATACTTCTCAAACCAACAGTTTTGTCAATAGACATTTATCAGACATTCCATTTATCAGGGATTCCATTTATCAGGGATTCCATTTATCAGACATTCCATCTATCAGACATTCCATTTATCAGACATTCCATCTATCAGACATTCCATTTATCAGACATTCCATCTATCAGACATTCCATTTATCAGGGATTCCATTTATCAGGGATTCCATCTATCAGACATTCCATCTATCAGGGATTCCATTTATCAGACATTCCATCTATCAGGGATTCCATTTATCAGGGATTCCATCTATCAGACATTCCATTTATCAGGGATTCCATTTATCAGGGATTCCATCTATCAGACATTCCATTTATCAGACATTCCATTTATCAGACATTCCATCTATCAGACATTCCATCTATCAGACATTCCATCTATCAGGGATTCCATTTATCAGGGATTCCATCTATCAGGGATTCCATCTATCAGACATTCCATCTATCAGGGATTCCATTTATCAGACATTCCATCTATCAGGGATTCCATTTATCAGACATTCCATCTATCAGACATTCCATTTATCAGACATTCCATTTATCAGACATTCCATCTATCAGACATTCCATCTATCAGACATTCCATCTATCAGGGATTCCATTTATCAGACATTCCATCTATCAGACATTCCATTTATCAGACATTCCATTTATCAGACATTCCATCTATCAGGGATTCCATTTATCAGGGATTCCATCTATCAGGGATTCCATCTATCAGGGATTCCATCTATCAGGGATTCCATCTATCAGACATTCCATTTATCAGACATTCCATCTATCAGGGATTCCATTTATCAGACATTCCATCTATCAGGGATTCCATCTATCAGGGATTCCATTTATCAGGGATTCCATTTATCAGGGATTCCATCTATCAGACATTCCATCTATCAGGGATTCCATTTATCAGGGATTCCATCTATCAGACATTCCATTTATCAGGGATTCCATTTATCAGACATTCCATCTATCAGGGATTCCATTTATCAGACATTCCATCTATCAGGGATTCCATTTATCAGGCATTCCATCTATCAGACATTCCATCTATCAGGGATTCCATTTATCAGGGATTCCATTTATCAGGGATTCCATCTATCAGACATTCCATCTATCAGGGATTCCATTTATCAGGGATTCCATCTATCAGGGATTCCATTTATCAGGGATTCCATTTATCAGACATTCCATCTATCAGGGATTCCATTTATCAGGGATTCCATCTATCAGGGATTCCATTTATCAGACATTCCATCTATCAGGGATTCCATTTATCAGACATTCCATCTATCAGGGATTCCATTTATCAGGGATTCCATCTATCAGGGATTCCATTTATCAGGGATTCCATCTATCAGACATTCCATCTATCAGGGATTCCATTTATCAGGGATTCCATTTATCAGACATTCCATTTATCAGACATTCCATTTATCAGGGATTCCATTTATCAGGGATTCCATCTATCAGGGATTCCATCTATCAGGGATTCCATCTATCAGGGATTCCATCTATCAGGGATTCCATCTATCAGGGATTCCATCTATCAGGGATTCCATTTATCAGGGATTCCATTTATCAGGGATTCCATTTATCAGGGATTCCATTTATCAAGGATTCCATTGATCAGGGATTCCATCTATCAGGGATTCCATTTATCAGACATTCCATTTATCAGACATTCCATTTATCAGGGATTCCATTTATCAGGGATTCCATTTATCAGGGATTCCATTTATCAGGGATTCCATCTATCAGGGATTCCATCTATCAGGGATTCCATTTATCAGGGATTCCATTTATCAGGGATTCCATTTATCAGACATTCCATCTATCAGACATTCCATCTATCAGACATTCCATCTATCAGGGATTCCATTTATCAGGGATTCCATCTATCAGGGATTCCATTTATCAGGGATTCCATTTATCAGGGATTCCATTTATCAGGGATTCCATTTATCAGGGATTCCATTTATCAGGGATTCCATCTATCAGGGATTCCATCTATCAGGGATTCCATCTATCAGGTATTCCATTTATCAGGGATTCCATTTATCAGGGATTCCATTTATCAGGGATTCCATTTATCAGGGATTCCATTTATCAGGGATTCCATTTATCAGGGATTCCATCTATCAGGGATTCCATTTATCAGGGATTCCATTTATCAGGGATTCCATTTATCAGGGATTCCATTTATCAGGTATTCCATCTATCAGGTATTCCATTTATCAGGTATTCCATTTATCAGGTATTCCATCTATCAGGTATTCCATCTATCAGGGATTCCATCTATCAGGGATTCCATTTCTATTTCAAACGCTGAGCTTGTTCCTCCATTGCGGGTAGATTAGCAGCACAGGTGTGCTAACAGTCCTCCTTTCAGCAGGTCAAACATGTCAAACATGCTTCCTGCCCTCAGAGCATCACACACACACACACACACACACACACACACACACACACACACACACACACACACACACACACACACACACACACACACTCTAACTCACAAACGCTTCTCTGCACAGATTCTCTTTATCAAAGCTGTAATGTATTGGTAACATCCCAAATGGCTCCCTATTCCCTATACGGTGCACTACGTTTGATAGGGTCCCTATTCCCTATACGGTGCACTACGTTTGATAGGGCCCCTATTCCCTATACGGTGCACTACGTTTGATAGGGCCCCTATTCCCTATACGGTGCACTACGTTTGATAGGGCCCCTATTCCCTATACGGTGCACTACGTTTGATAGGGCCCCTATTCCCTATACGGTGCACTACGTTTGATAGGGCCCCTATTCCCTATACGGTGCACTACGTTTGATAGGGCCCCTATTCCCTATACGCTGCACTACGTTTGATAGGGCCCCTATTCCCTATACGCTGCACTACGTTTGATAGGGCCCCTATTCCCTATACGGTGCACTACGTTTGATAGGGGCCCTATTCCCTATACGCTGCACTACGTTTGATAGGGCCCCTATTCCCTATACGCTGCACTACGTTTGATAGGGCCCCTATTCCCTATACGGTGCACTACGTTTGATAGGGCCCCTATTCCCTATACGGTGCACTACGTTTGATAGGGCCCCTATTCCCTATACGGTGCACTACGTTTGATAGGGCCCCTATTCCCTATACGGTGCACTACGTTTGATAGGGCCCCTATTCCCTATACGGTGCACTACGTTTGATAGGGCCCCTATTCCCTATACGGTGCACTACGTTTGATAGGGCCCCTATTCCCTATACGCTGCACTACGTTTGATAGGGCCCCTATTCCCTATACGGTGCACTACGTTTGATAGGGCCCCTATTCCCTATACGGTGCACTACGTTTGATAGGGCCCCTATTCCCTATACGGTGCACTACGTTTGATAGGGCCCCTATTCCCTATACGCTGCACTACGTTTGATAGGGCCCCTATTCCCTATACGGTGCACTACGTTTGATAGGGCCCCTATTCCCTATACGCTGCACTACGTTTGATAGGGCCCCTATTCCCTATACGGTGCACTACGTTTGATAGGGCCCCTATTCCCTATACGGTGCACTACGTTTGATAGGGCCCCTATTCCCTATACGCTGCACTACGTTTGATAGGGCCCCTATTCCCTATACGCTGCACTACGTTTGATAGGGCCCCTATTCCCTATACGGTGCACTACGTTTGATAGGGCCCCTATTCCCTATACGGTGCACTACGTTTGATAGGGCCCCTATTCCCTATACGGTGCACTACGTTTGATAGGGCCCCTATTCCCTATACGGTGCACTACGTTTGATAGGGCCCCTATTCCCTATACGGTGCACTACGTTTGATAGGGCCCCTATTCCCTATACGGTGCACTACGTTTGATAGGGCCCCTATTCCCTATACGGTGCACTACGTTTAATAGGGCCCCTATTCCCTATACGGTGCACTACGTTTGATAGGGCCCCTATTCCCTATACGGTGCACTACGTTTGATAGGGCCCCTATTCCCTATACGCTGCACTACGTTTGATAGGGCCCCTATTCCCTATACGCTGCACTACGTTGATAGGGCCCCTATTCCCTATACGGTTCACTACGTTTGATAGGGCCCCTATTCCCTATACGGTGCACTACGTTTGATAGGGCCCCTATTCCCTATACGGTGCACTACGTTTGATAGAGCCCCTATTCCCTATACGCTGCACTACGTTTGATAGGGCCCCTATTCCCTATACGCTGCACTACGTTTGATAGGGCCCCTATTCCCTATACGGTGCACTACGTTTGATAGGGCCCCTATTCCCTATACGGTGCACTACGTTTGATAGGGCCCTATTCCCTATACGGTGCACTACGTTTGATAGGGCCCCTATTCCCTATACGGTGCACTACGTTTGATAGGGCCCCTATTCCCTATACGGTGCACTACGTTTGATAGGGCCCCTATTCCCTATACGCTGCACTACGTTGATAGGGCCCCTATTCCCTATACGGTGCACTACGTTTGATAGGGCCCCTATTCCCTATACGGTGCACTACGTTTGATAGGGCCCCTATTCCCTATACGGTGCACTACGTTTGATAGGGCCCCTATTCCCTATACGCTGCACTACGTTTGATAGGGCCCCTATTCCCTATACGGTGCACTACGTTTGATAGGGCCCCTATTCCCTATACGCTGCACTACGTTTGATAGGGCCCCTATTCCCTATACGGTGCACTACGTTTGATAGGGCCCCTATTCCCTATACGGTGCACTACGTTTGATAGGGCCCCTATTCCCTATACGGTGCACTACGTTTGATAGGGCCCCTATTCCCTATACGCTGCACTACGTTTGATAGGGCCCCTATTCCCTATACGGTGCACTACGTTTGATAGGGCCCCTATTCCCTATACGGTGCACTACGTTTGATAGGGCCCCTATTCCCTATACGGTGCACTACGTTTGATAGGGCCCCTATTCCCTATACGGTGCACTACGTTTGATAGGGCCCCTATTCCCTATACGGTGCACTACGTTTGATAGGGCCCCTATTCCCTATACGGTGCACTACGTTTGATAGGGCCCCTATTCCCTATACGGTGCACTACGTTTGATAGGGCCCCTATTCCCTATACGGTGCACTACGTTTGATAGGGCCCCTATTCCCTATACGGTGCACTACGTTTGATAGGGCCCCTATTCCCTATACGGTGCACTACGTTTGATAGGGCCCCTATTCCCTATACGCTGCACTACGTTTGATAGGGCCCCTATTCCCTATACGGTGCACTACGTTTGATAGGGGCCCTATTCCCTATACGCTGCACTACGTTTGATAGGGCCCCTATTCCCTATACGCTGCACTACGTTTGATAGGGCCCCTATTCCCTATACGCTGCACTACGTTTGATAGGGCCCCTATTCCCTATACGCTGCACTACGTTTGATAGGGCCCCTATTCCCTATACGGTTCACTACGTTTGATAGGGCCCCTATTCCCTATACGGTGCACTACGTTTGATAGGGCCCCTATTCCCTATACGGTGCACTACGTTTGATAGGGCCCCTATTCCCTATACGGTGCACTACGTTTGATAGGGCCCCTATTCCCTATACGTTGCACTACGTTTGATAGGGCCCCTATTCCCTATACGGTGCACTACGTTTGATAGGGCCCCTATTCGGTGCACTACGTTTGATAGGGCCCCTATTCCCTATACGCTGCACTACGTTTGATAGGGCCCCTATTCCCTATACGCTGCACTACGTTTGATAGGGCCCCTATTCCCTATACGCTGCACTACGTTTGATAGGGCCCCTATTCCCTATACGCTGCACTACGTTTGATAGGGCCCCTATTCCCTATACGCTGCACTACGTTTGATAGGGCCCCTATTCCCTATACGGTGCACTACGTTTGATAGGGCCCCTATTCCCTATACGGTGCACTACGTTTGATAGGGCCCCTATTCCCTATACGGTGCACTACGTTTGATAGGGCCCCTATTCCCTATACGGTGCACTACGTTTGATAGGGCCCCTGGTCAGAAGTAGGTAACAGGGTGCCATTTGGGACGCAAGCCGTACTCACTAGGCGGTACCACGTGCCCGAGCACCCAGCCTTTTAACTCCACAGAGGGAATGTGCTCCGGACAGATTGTTGTGCTTATCGTTGCGCCGCCCCCGGGGGGCCTGGCGTTCTTCTTTCTATTTGCTATTGCTGGTTTCCATAGAAACATCATTTGTCTGTCTTTCTCGGTAGTAGTGGGCTGGTCAGTCGGCCTACCAGTTTGTTTGTTGCAGTCGTCACGGTAACGGCGTGGAGCACAACACGAGACTGAAATACACAGTTACGCTGCTGTTTCTGATGGCATTTACTGACCTGTAGACCTCTCCTCCCTTTTTCATCCTCCACCCCCCTCTTCCCTCCGTTCATCCCTCCATCCTCCACCCCCCTCTTCCCTCCGTTCATCCCTCCATCCTCCACCCCCCTCTTCCCTCTGGTCATCCCTCCATCCTCCACCCCCCTCTTCCCTCCATTCATCCCTCCATCCTCCACCCCCCTCTTCCCTCCATTCATCCCTCCATCCTCCACCCCCCTCTTCCCTCAGTTCATCCCTCCATCCTCTACTCCCCTCTTCCCTCAGTTCTTCCCTCCATCCTCTACTTCCCTCAATTCATCCTCTACTCCCCTCCATCCATCCCTCCATCCTCTACTCCCCTCTTCCCTTAGTTCATCCCTCCATCCTCTACTCCCCTCCATTCATCCCTCCATCCTCTACTCCCCTCTTCCCTCAGTTCATCCCTCCATCCTCTACTCCCCTCCATTCATCCCTCCATCCTTCACCCCCTCTTCCCTCAGTTCATCCCTCCATCCTCTACTCCCCTCTTCCCTCAGTTCATCCCTCCATCCTCTACTCCCCTCCATTCATCCCTCCATCCTCTACTCCCCTCTTCCCTCCGTACATCCCTCCATCCTCCACTCCCCTCTACTCCCCTCTTCCCTCCGTTCATCCCTCCATCCTCCACCTCCATCCTCCACCCCCCTCTTCCCTCCGTTCATCCCTCCATCCTCCTCTCCCCTCTTCCCTCAATTCATCCGTCCATCCTCCACCCCCTCTTCCCTCTGTTCATCCCTCCATCCTCCACCCCCCTCTTCCCTCAGTTCATCCCTCCATCCTCTACTCCCCTCTTCCCTCAGTTCATCCCTCCATCCTCTACTCCCCTCCATCCTCTACTCCCCTCTTCCCTCAGTTCATCCCTCCATCCTCTACTCCCCTCCATTCATCCCTCCATCCTCCACCCCCCTCTTCCCTCAGTTCATCCCTCCATCCTCCACCCCCCTCTTCCCTCAGTTCATCCCTCCATCCTCTACTCCCCTCCATTCATCCCTCCATCCTCCACCCCCCTCTTCCCTCAATTCATCCCTCCATCCTCTACTCCCCTCTTCCCTCCGTTCAGTACTCCATCCTCTACTCCCCTCTTCCCTCAGTTCTTCCCTCCATCCTCTACTTCCCTCAATTCATCCTCTACTCCCCTCCATCCATCCCTCCATCCTCTACTCCCCTCTTCCCTTAGTTCATCCCTCCATCCTCTACTCCCCTCCATTCATCCCTCCATCCTCTACTCCCCTCTTCCCTCAGTTCATCCCTCCATCCTCTACTCCCCTCCATTCATCCCTCCATCCTTCACCCCCTCTTCCCTCAGTTCATCCCTCCATCCTCTACTCCCCTCTTCCCTCAGTTCATCCCTCCATCCTCTACTCCCCTCCATTCATCCCTCCATCCTCTACTCCCCTCTTCCCTCCGTACATCCCTCCATCCTCCACTCCCCTCTACTCCCCTCTTCCCTCCGTTCATCCCTCCATCCTCCACCTCCATCCTCCACCCCCCTCTTCCCTCCGTTCATCCCTCCATCCTCCTCTCCCCTCTTCCCTCAATTCATCCGTCCATCCTCCACCCCCTCTTCCCTCTGTTCATCCCTCCATCCTCCACCCCCCTCTTCCCTCAGTTCATCCCTCCATCCTCTACTCCCCTCTTCCCTCAGTTCATCCCTCCATCCTCTACTCCCCTCCATCCTCTACTCCCCTCTTCCCTCAGTTCATCCCTCCATCCTCTACTCCCCTCCATTCATCCCTCCATCCTCCACCCCCCTCTTCCCTCAGTTCATCCCTCCATCCTCCACCCCCCTCTTCCCTCAGTTCATCCCTCCATCCTCTACTCCCCTCCATTCATCCCTCCATCCTCCACCCCCCTCTTCCCTCAATTCATCCCTCCATCCTCTACTCCCCTCTTCCCTCCGTTCATTCCTCCATCCTCTACCCCCCTCTTCCCTCCGTTCATCCCTCCATCCTCCTCTCCCCTCTTCCCTCAGTTCATCCCTCCATCCTCCACCCTCCTCTTCCCTCCGTTCATCCCTCCTTTCCCCTCTTCCCTCAATTCATCCCTCCATCCTCCACCCCCCTCTTCCCTCAGTTCATCCCTCCATCCTCTACTCCCCTCCATTCATCTCTCCATCCTCCACCCCCCTCTTCCCTCCATTCATCCCTCCATCCTGAGATACTGAGAGATCATCGTGTGATGGTTGAGTAATTGTTTGTTCCACTGCGTTGTCTAGCCTTGCCCCTTCGCCCTGATGGCTGTAGTCAGGGAAGGGTGTCAGGCCCATGGAAACGTTTTGGTCCATTTACATGATGAAATAGAAAGGAATTGGCATCTTTACACATTCATTCAAAGGAATTGATGAAACTTGGTCATTAGTCACCCTTCAAATAATGTATTGAATGACAAGTCTGTAATGGTTGTAATAGTACAGACAGTTGGTGTTGTTGTTGTAGTAGTAGTACCAGCAGAAGTAGTAGTAGTAGTAGAAGTAGTAGTAGTACCAGGAGTAGTAGTAGTAGTAGAGTAGTAGTACCAGTAGTAGTATTGGTGGTGGTAGTAGTAGTGGTGGTAGTAGTACCAGTAGTAGTAGTGGTGGTGGTGGTGGTGGTGGTGGTGGTGGTGGTAGTAGTAGTAGTATTGGTGGTGGTAGTAGTAGTACCAGTAGTATTAGTATTGGTGGTGGTAGTAGTAGTAGTAGTAGTAGTAGTAGTAGTAGTAGTAGTACCAGTAGAAGTAGTAGTATTGGTGGTAGTAGTAGTACTGGTGGTAGTAGTACAAATAGTAGTAGTAGTAGTAGTAGTAGTATTGGTGGTGGTAGTAGTAGTAGTAGTATTGGTGGTGGTAGTAGTAGTAGTGGTGGTAGTAGTACCAATAGTAGTAGTAGTACCAGTAGTAGTAGTAGTAGTAGTAGTAGTAGTAGTAGTAGTAGTAGTAGTAGTACCAGTAGTAGTACCAATAGTAGTAGTAGTACCAACAGTAGTAGTTGTAGTGTCATTGACCCTGTGATGGTTTACTAATAGTTTTTCCCAGTGTCCAGCTAGGTGGCTGTCGTGGGCCAGCAGCAGTAGTAATAGTAGTGTCCAGCTAGGTGGCTGTAGTGGGCCAGCAGCAGCAGTAGTAGTAGTAGTGTCCAGCTAGGTGGCTGTAGTGGGCCAGCAGCAGTAGTAATAGTAGTGTCCAGCTAGGTGGCTGTAGTGGGCCAGCAGCAGTAGTAGTAGTAGTGTCCAGCTAGGTGGCTATAGGGGGCCAGCAGCAGTAGTAATAGTAGTGTCCAGCTAGGTGGCTGTAGTGGGCCAGCAGCAGTAATAGTAGTGTCCAGCTAGGTGGCTGTAGTGGGCCAGCAGCAGTAGTAGTAGTAGTGTCCAGCTAGGTGGCTATAGGGGGCCAGCAGCAGTAGTAATAGTAGTGTCCAGCTAGGTGGCTGTAGTGGGCCAGCAGCAGTAATAGTAGTGTCCAGCTAGGTGGCTGTAGTGGGCCAGCAGCAGTAATAGTAGTGTCCAGCTAGGAGGCTGTAGTGGGCCAGCAGCAGTAGTAATAGTAGTGTCCAGCTAGGTGGCTGTAGTGGGCTAGCAGCAGCAGTAATAGTAGTGTCCAGCTAGGTGGTTGTAGTGGGCCAGCAGCAGTAGTAGTAGTAGTGTCCAGCTAGGTGGCTGTAGTGGGCCAGCAGTAGTAATAGTAGTAGTGTCCAGCTAGGTGGCTATAGGGGGCCAGCAGCAGTAGTAATAGTAGTGTCCAGCTAGGTGGCTATAGGGGGCCAGCAGCAGTAGTAGTAGTAGTGTCCAGCTAGGTGGCTGTAGGGGGCCAGCAGCAGCAGCAGTAGTAATAGTAGTGTCCAGCTAGGTGGCTGTAGTGGGCCAGCAGCAGTAATAGTAGTGTCCAGCTAGTTGGCTGTAGTGGGCCAGCAGCAGTAATAGTAGTGTCCGGCTAGGTGGCTGTAGTGGGCCAGCAGCAGTAGTAGTAGTAGTGTCCAGCTAGGTGGCTGTAGTGGGCCAGCAGCAGTAGTAGTAGTAGTGTCCAGCTAGGTGGCTGTAGTGGGCCAGCAGCAGTAGTAGTAGTAGTGTCCAGCTAGGTGGCTGTATTGGGCCAGCAGCAGTAGTAATAGTAGTGTCCAGCTAGGTGGCTGTATTGGGCCAGCAGCAGTAGTAATAGTAGTGTCCAGCTAGGTGGCTGTAGTGGGCCAGCAGCAGTAGTAGTAGTGTCCAGCTAGGTGGCTGTAGGGGGCCAGCAGCAGTAGTAATAGTAGTGTCCAGCTAGGTGGCTGTAGGGGGCCAGCAGCAGTAGTAATAGTAGTGTCCAGCTAGGTGGCTGTAGGGGGCCAGCAGCAGTAGTAATAGTAGTGTCCAGCTAGGTGGCTGTAGTGGGCCAGCAGCAGTAGTAATAGTAGTGTCCAGCTAGGTGGCTGTAGGGGGCCAGCAGCAGTAGTAATAGTAGTGTCCAGCTAGGTGGCTGTAGTGGGCCAGCAGCAGTAGTAATAGTAGTGTCCAGCTAGTTGGCTGTAGTGGGCCAGCAGCAGTAATAGTAGTGTCCAGCTAGGTGGCTGTAGGGGGCCAGCAGCAGCAGTAATAGTAGTGTCCAGCTAGGTGGATGTAGGGGGCCAGCAGGAGTAGTAGTAGTAGTGTCCAGCTAGGTGGCTGTAGTGGGCCAGCAGCAGTAGTAATAGTAGTGTCCACCTAGGTGGCTGTAGTGGGCCAGCAGCAGTAGTAATAGTAGTGTCCAGCTAGGTGGCTGTAGTGGGCCAGCAGCAGTAGTAATAGTAGTGTCCAGCTAGGTGGCTGTAGTGGGCCAGCAGCAGTAGTAATAGTAGTGTCCAGCTAGGTGGCTGTAGGGGGCCAGCAGCAGTAGTAGTAGTAGTGTCCAGCTAGGTGGCTTTAGGGGTCCAGCAGCAGTAGTAATAGTAGTGTCCAGCTAGGTGGCTGTAGGGGGCCAGCAGCAGCAGTAGTGTCCAGCTAGGTGGCTGTAGGGGGCGAGCAGCAGTAGTAATAGTAGTGTCCAGCTAGGTGGCTGTAGGGGGCCAGCAGCAGTAGTAATTCGAGGGGTGGTTTAGAGGTTATGGAGATCTCTGCTCCAGAGCTTTTGTTCGTCACAGAGGTGTGGAGGTTGGACATCTGTTTCCTCTTCCTGCTTTCCTCTCATCTCTCCATCGCGGGGCCAGAATGAGCTAATAATGAGCCATGATGAGCGTTCCTCACCCGACCGAAGGGAACGTAACCAGAAGAGAGGAAGGTCATCGGGTTGTAATGTGAAGAGCAGGACAGACTGCTCATTAATGCAGCTCGCTGCATCGCCACAAACACACAGGGGCTTTTATGAGAACAGAGGAAAGGCCCTAAAAATGGTCAAAGACTCCAGCCACCCGAGTCATAGACTGTTCTCTCTGCTACGGCACGGAAAGCAGTACCAGAGGCCCAAGTCAGGGTCCAAGAGGCTTCTGAATAGCTTCTACCCCCCAAGCCATAAGACTCCTGAACATCTAGTCAAATGGCTACCCAGACTATTTGCATTGCCCCCCCCCCTCTCCACACCACTGCTACTCTCTGTTGTTATTATCTATGCATAGTCACTTTAATAACTTTACCTACATGTACATACTACCTTAACTAACCGGTGTTGTCTATGATCAGGCCTACCACAGTTGTGTCGTCAGCAAATTTAATGAGGGTGTTGGAGTCGTATTTGGCCATGCAGTCATGGTTGAACAGGGAGTACAGGAGGGGACTGAGCACGCACCCCTGAGGGGCCCCTGTGTTGAGGATCAGCGTGGTGGATGTGTTGTTACCTACCCTTACCACCAGGGGGGCGGCCTATCAGGAAGTCCAGGATCCAGTTGCAGAGGGAGGTGTTTAGTCCCAGGGTCCTTAGCTTATTGATGAGCTTTGAGGGCACTTGGGTGTTGAACGCTGAGCTGTAGTCAATGAACAGCATTCTCACGTAGGAGTTTTCTTTTGTCCAGGCGGGAAAGGGCCGTGTGGAGCGCAATAGAGATGACGTCATCTGTGGATCTGTTGGGGCGGTATGTGAATTAAGAGTGGGTCTAGGGTTTCCTGGGATAATGGTGTTGATGTGAGCCATGAATAGCCTTTCAATCACCCAGGTCAGCGTGATTACATCAATAATCAATGAAACACGTTCTATGAGTAAAGATGAATCAGCCTAATGTGTTATTACATGTGTATGGACAAGACTACTACATCAAACTATATGTACATCTACACTTTTAACATAAAAAGAGCCACTCCCAACGTACCATGTATTTTTCCCTTCGCAAAGACAATGAGTAAAACAGAGCTAATGGTCTTTACTTAAATTCTTCTCTAATTCTCTAAGGTTTATATGGATGGTTTTCTAAATTATCTTTACCCTTCTCTAATTCTCAAAGGTTTATTTATACAGCTGGTTTTCTACAACAACAAAAAAATGTTTATTTTTTATATAGCCCTTCGTACATCAGCTGATATCTCAAAGTGCTGTACAGAAACCCAGCCTAAAACCCCAAACAGCAAGCAATGCAGGTGTAGAAGCACGGTGGCTAGGAAAAACTCCCTAGAAAGGCCAAAACCTAGGAAGAAACCTAGAGAGGAACCAGGCTATGTGGGGTGGCCAGTCCTCTTTTGGCTGTGCCGGGTGGAGATTATAACAGAACATGGCCAAGATGTTCAAATGTTCATAAATGACCAGCATGGTCGAATAATAATAAGGCAGAACAGTTGAAACTGGAGCAGCAGCACGGTCAGGTGGACAGCAAGGAGTCATCATGCCAGGTTGTCCTGAGGCATGGTCCTCAGGACCCAACCCCCGCAGGCAGACAGACAGACTGACAGACAGACAGGCAGGCACGCAGACAGACCGACAGACACGCAGACAGACAGGCAGACACGCAGACAGACAGACAGATGCAGTGCCCTAGATGGCCTCCTGTTTCCTACCACGTTTGACCAAAAGGCCCACAGAGAGGAAGTCTCCAAGGCAGCATAAACCACTAGGATGTGTTTCTAACATGGCAGACCATCACCTGGTAGGTCAGATCCCCGAGCCTAATTACAGCCAGAGAGAATTACTAATATCTGACTGGATGACATCACACTGCACTACATCATCCCTGGACAGCACTTATGACTGGTACAGATGTGTGCAGAGAGAGGGGGAGAGCAAGGGGGGAGAGGGTGAGAGAGAGAGGGGGGAGAGCAAGGGGGAGAGACAGAGAGCAAGGGGGGAGAGGGTGAGAGGAGAGACAGAGAGCAAGGGGGAGAGGGTGAGAGAGAGGGGGGGGCAGAGCAAGGGGTAGAGGGGGGAGAGACAGAGAGCAAAGGGGGAGAGGGTGAGAGAGAGGGGGTGGGGGTGGGACAGAGCAAGGGGTAGAGGGGTGAGAGAGAGGGGGGGACAGAGAGCAAGGGGGGAGAGGGTGAGAGAGAGAGGGGGGGGACAGAGCAAGGGGGAGGGTGGGAGAGGGGAGGAGAGACAGAGAGCAAGGGGAGAGGGTGAGAGAGGGGGGGAGAGACAGAGAGCAAGGGGGAGAGGGTGAGAGACAGAGAGCAAGGGGGAGAGACAGAGAGCAAGGGGGAGAGGGTTAGAGAGGGGAGGAGAGAGAGAGGGGGGAGAGACAGAGAGCGAGGGGGAGAGACAGAGAGCAAGGGGGAGGGTGGGAGAGAGGGGAGGAGAGACAGAGAGCAAGGGGGAGAGGGGGAGAGACAGAAAGCAAGGGGGAGAGACAGAAAGCAGAGGGGGAGAGACAGAGAGCAAGGGGGAGAGACAGAAAGCAAGGGGGGAGAGGGTGAGAGAGGGGGGAGAGACAGAGAGCAAGGGGGGAGAGGGTGAGAGAGGGGGGAGAGACAGAGAGCAAGGGGGAGCGGGTGGGAGAGAGAGGGGGGGGGGCTGGAAGAAAAATGGCATAGTTTCAGGTTGGTGCCAATGAGGAGAGAAAAAGAGGGAGTATGAGAGGAGAGGAGAACAGAGGAGTGTTTGATTCTGACTAGACTGGATAGCTCTGAGTTACAAGCACAGCACCCCCTTACTGCATTGGATGACACAGCAAACTAGGAATGACAATTATTGCAACAAATAATTACTGGACGTATCCAAGTATATATTAATCTGTTCTAGACTGGAGGTAAAATAATGGCCCAAGCTGACAACATTGCACAGCTCTGTTGAAAATAAAACATTGCCTCATAGGTGCAAATGGTTTCGGACCCTTTTTTTTAATTCTCGCCTAAAATGACGTACCCAAATCTAACTTCCTGTAGCTCAGGACCTGAAGCAAGGATATACATATTCTTGGTACCATTTGAAAGGAAACACTTAGAAGTTTGTGGAAATGTAAAAGAGATGTAGGTAGAATATAACACACTAGATCTGGTAAATGAGAATACAAAATAAAAAAAACATGCGTTTTCTATTAAAATACAATGTTGTTCAATCATCTGTGAAATGCAAGAGAAAGGCCATTATGACCCCATTTAGATTTTGGCCACCAGATGGCAGCAGTGTATGTGCAAAGTTTTAGACTGATCCAATGAACCGTTGCATTACTGTACAAAAATGTTGTATCAAGTCTGCCCAAATGTGCCTAATTGGCCAATTGACACATTTTAAACTACATAACTTGTGCACTCTCCTCAAACAATAGCATGGTCATGTTTCCCTGTAATAGCTACTATAAATTGGACCGTGCAGTTAGATTAACAAGAATTTAAGCTTTCTGCTCATATAAAACATGTCTATGTCCTGGGAGGGTCACGGTTCCCATAGAGGTTGAATAACTTTTTCTTCCAGGTGAGCTTTGGCACTTAGCCGGAACTAAGATATATCAATGCCTTGGATTAAATCAGGCATCAAAACATCAGACTTTAATTGTGTTCCAGAGTCATTTCTATCAATCATGATTATATTTTTTTTTTATGTCCTCATTGCCCTCTCTCCCTAATCTGACAGTTTCAGTCAGTAGTGGCCAACAAGTCTGTCAACTATTATACAGTGAGTGAAGGCAAACATTGCGAGGAATAGGTGCAGCTGCTGCTAGTACTATGACCTTAACTCGAAGGGTCCTATTTCCTTAAATACCACACTCACAAAATACTCTGTGCATATACAAGTATCAATGTCATCTACTCCAAATGGACTCGTGGATTTCCTAAAGTGTAGCGACCTGATACACCTCTCACAAAACTGTTCAGTCAGTTCAGTCCAAACCTCATCCACCCCACCCAGAAATGTTTCAGGTCCCAGTCTCTCCTCAGCCTCTCCTCAGCCTACCCCAGCCTCTCCTCAGCCAACCCCAGTCCCTCTAAAGGACCATGGTCACTCCCTCTTTCTCTCTCTCCCTCCCTTAGTTTCTCTTTCTCTCTCTCTCTCTCTCTCTCTCTCTCTCTCTCTCTCTCTCTCTCTCTCTCTCTCTCTCTCTCTCTCTCTCTTTTCTCTCTCTCTCTTTCTCTCTCTCCCTCCCTTAGTTTCTCTCTCTTTCTCTCTCTCCCTCCCTTAGTTTCTCTCTCTCTCTTTTCTCTCTCTCTCTTTCTCTCTCTCCCTCCCTTAGTTTCTCTCTCTCTCTCTCTCTCTCTCTCTCTCTCTCTCTCTCTTTCTCTCTCTTTCTCTCTCTCCCTCCCTTAGTTTCTCTCTCTCTCTCTCTCTCTCTCTCTCTCTCTCTCTCTCTCTCTCTCTTTTATTGCCCTCCCTTGATGTTGAACAGGATGTCTCTATGGAGACAGGGATAAACAGATGATAACAAATTCTCAGCAGCCTTTAAAGCTCATTTGAGTGTATGGGTTGGCGTTTGAGGTGAGGCAAGGAGAGGCAGTGCAGGACAGCGAGAGAGGCAGAAGGGACTTGACATTAGCAAGAGGTAAGAGCTGCTGCAGTTTAGTGTTGCTTTCTAGCTCTGGGAGATCTGGGGGATCTGAGGCTCAGGGGGATCTGGGGTTCTGAGGGATCTGAGGCTCCTGCAGATCTGGGGGCTCTGAGGCTCAGGGGGATCTGGGAGCTCTGAGGGATCTAGGTGATCTGGGGCTCCTGCAGATCTGGGGGCTCTGAGGGATCTAGGTGACCTGGGGCTCCTGCAGATCTGGGGGCTCTGAGGCTCGTGGGGATCTGGGGGCTCTGAGGGCTCGGGGGGCTCTGAGGCTCGGGGGGCTCTGAGGCTCAGGGGGCTCTGGGAGATCTGGGGCTCTGGGGGCTCTGCTACTGCTACTGTTACTACTACTGCTGGGTAAGTGGGTAACTGTACTGTAGGCTGTAGATTACCTGTGTGTGTGTGTGTGTGTGTGTGTGTGTGTGTGTGTGTGTGTGTGTGTGTGTGTGTGTGTGTGTGTGTGTGTGTGTGTGTGTGTGTGTGTGTGTGTGTGTGTGTGTGTGTGTGTGTGTGTGTGTGTGTGCTAGATCCCTGTAGGCTATATGCACAACAATCCTAACATTACTAATGTATTATCAACACAGCTGGTTTTTTTTTACTGCTCAACAATGCCGTTCCTGTTACAATCCTCCTTCATCTGCGACTCTTAGCGAATGGGTGGAGCGGCTTGTTGTGTTGCTAAGATACCATGTTATGTTCCTGTGGCGTTGCTTTGGTGGGACACATTCATTAATATTAACATAACAAATAGAGAAGAAATTGATATTAGTGAAATATCAAACATGGTCTAATTTCTGACCTGCTGATTTTGTCATTGTAATGTATTACTGTACTGTGTTGTATTATTATAGATTTTTTTTGGGGGGGGGTGATTGTAACTGTAATTGAGGTGACTCTAGGGTGACTCTAGGGTGACTTTAGGGTGACTCTAGGGTGACTGACTCTAGGGTGACTTTAGGGTGACTCTAGGGTGACTCTAGGGTGACTTTAGGGTGACTCTAGGGTGACTCTAGGGTGCTTCTAAGGTGACTCTAGGGTGACTCTAGGGTGACTTTAGGGTGACTCTAGGGTGCCTCTAGGGTGCCTCTAGGGTGACTCTAGGGTGACTCTAGGGTGACTCTAGGGTGACTCTAGGGTGACTCTAGGGTGACTCTAAGGTGACTTTAGGGTGACTCTAGGGTGACTAGGGTGCCTCTAGGGTGACTCTAGGGTGACTTTAGGGTGACTTTAGGGTGACTCGAGGGTGACTCTAGGGTGACTCTAGGGTGACTTTAGGGTGACTCTAGGGTGCCTCTAGGGTGACTTTAGGGTGACTTTAGGGTGACTCTAGGGTGACTCTAGGGTGACTCTAGGGTGACTCTAGGGTTTGTACAGTGGTTCCTGAATGATTAGTGAATCCCTGTGTCTGGTGAGCTTGGCTGTGTGAATAACAACAACGTGTGTGTATATTACTCACAGCTACTCTCTATATACAGGGTATTACGGTACAGAGTCAATGTGGAGGCTATATACAGGGTATTACGGTACAGAGTCAATGTGGAGGCTATATACAGGGTGTTACGGTACAGAGTCAATGTGGAGGCTATATACAGGGGGTACCGGTACAGAGTCAATGTGGAGGCTATATACAGGGGGTACCGGTACAGAGTCAATGTCCTTACTGTAAATCACTGTAGATGAGCAGACTCACAATCCTTACTGTAAATCACTTTAGATGAAAGAACTCACTGTCCTTACTGTAAATCACTTTAGATGAGCAGACTCACTGTCCTTACTGTAAATCACTTTAGATGAACAGACTTACTGTCCTTACTGTAAATCGCTTTAGATGAAAGAACTCACTGTCCTTACTGTAAATCACTTTAGATGAACAGACTCACTGTCCTTACTGTAAATCACTTTGGGATGAACAGACTCACTGTCCTTACTGTAAATCACTTTGGGATGAACAGACTTACTGTCCTTACTGTAAATCACTTTGGGATGAACAGACTCACTGCCCTTACTGTAAATCACTTTGGGATGAACAGACTCACTGCCCTTACTGTAAATCACTTTGGGATGAACAGACTCACTGCCCTTACTGTAAATCACTTTGGGATGAACAGACTCACTGCCCTTACTGTAAATCACTTTGGGATGAACAGACTCACTGCCCTTACTGTAAATCACTTTGGGATGAACAGACTCACTGTCCTTACTGTAAATCACTTTGGGATGAAATAATTAACTGTCCTTACTGTAAATCACTTTGGGATGAAATAATTCACAGTCCCTACTGTAAATCACTTTGGGATTAAATAACTCACTGTCCTTACTGTAAATCACTTTGGGATGAACAGACTCACTGCCCTTACTGTAAATCACTTTGGGATGAAATAACTCACTGTCCTTACTGTAAATCACTTTGGGATGAACAGACTCACTGCCCTTACTGTAAATCACTTTGGGATGAACAGACTCACTGCCCTTACTGTAAATCACTTTGGGATGAACATACTCACTGCCCTTACTGTAAATCACTTTGGGATGAACAGACTCACTGCCCTTACTGTAAATCACTTTGGGATGAACAGACTCGCTGTCCTTACTGTAAATCACTTTGGGATGAACAGACTCACTGTCCTTACTGTAAATCACTTTGGGATGAACAGACTCACTGCCCTTACTGTAAATCACTTTGGGATGAAAGCACCTGTATTGGATATAACTGTAAGTGTCCATATAACCCGTTGTTATTATATTACCGCGTGGCATATTAGGATGCTGCTACTGTAGAATTACAGTGTCCGTTTCCAACAGCCCTGCAGACAGACGTTATACACTGATGGACGATGAACGCCAGAACCAACCAGACCCAGTTCAGACCCAACCAGAACCAACCAGACCCAGTTCAGACCCAACCAGACCCAGTTCAGACCCAACCAGAAACAACCAGACCCAGTTCAGACCCAACCAGACCCAACCAGACCCAGTTCAGACCCAGTTCAGACCCAACCAGACCCAACCAGACCCAGTTCAGACCCAACCAGAACCAACCAGAAACAACTAGACCCAGTTCAGACCCAACCATACCCAGTTCAGACCCAGTTCAGACATCTTTAGCAGAACACAGACGGCCAAGCAATACATAAACAGAATAAATACACACAGCATCACAAATGACACCCTTCCCCCCTATTTAGTGCACTACTGGCAGCAGGGTCTGTTGCTGTCCACACTACTACTAACACGATGCTTGGCTCGTGTCTGGTGCTCAGACTGTGGTCAATACCTAGAATACCGGGTGTGTGTCTGTGTGTGTGTCACCAGACTGCACCACAGACATAGATGTAAACCTGCTATGACATATACTGTACACTAAAAGTATGTGGACACCCCTTCAAATGAGTGGATTCTTATCTATTTCAGCCCCACCGTTGCTGTCAGGTGGATGAAATCAAGCACACAGCCCATGCAGTCTCCATAGACAACTCAGTTCGTCAAGTTTCTGCCTTGCTAGAGCTGCCTCCGGTCAACTGTAAGTGCTGTTATTGTGAAGTGGAAACGTCTAGGAGCGGCTCGGCCGCGAAGTGGTAGGCCACAGAACGGGATCGCCCGAGTGCTGAAGTGCGGTTGTCCCCGGTTACAACACTCCACTACCGAGTTCCAAAACGGCCTCTGGAAGTAAACGTCAGCACAATAACTGTTCGTCGGGAGCCTCATGAAATGAGTTTCACAAGCCGAAGATCACCATCCGCAACGCCAAGCATCGGCTGGAGGGGTTGTAAAAGCTCGCTGCCATTGAACTCTGGAGCAGTGGAAACGCGTTCTCTGGAGGGATGAATCACGATTCACCATCTGGCAGTCTGACAGACTAATCTGGGTTTGGCAGATGCCAGGAGAACGCTACCTGCCCCTAAGCATAGTTCCAACTGTAAAGTTTGGTGGAGGAAGAATACTGGTCTGGGGCTGTTTTTCATGGTTCGGGCCCCTTAGTTCTAAGTGAAGGTAAATCTTAACTCAACAACATAAAATGACATTCTAGACAATTCTGTGCTTCCAACTTTGTGGCAACAGTTTGGGGAAGGACCTTTCCTGTTTCAGCATGACACTGCCCCCGTGCACAAAATGAGGTCCATACAGAAGTTGTTTTTTGGGATCGGTGTGGAACTTGACTAGCCTGCACAGAGCCCTGACCTCAACCCCATCGAACACCTTTGGGATGAATTGGAACGCCGACTGCGAGCCAGGGCTAATTGCTCAACATCAGTGCCCGACCTCACTAATGCTCTTGTGGCTGAATTGAAGCAAGTCCCCTCAGCAATGTTCCAACATCTAGTGGAAAGCCTTCCCAGAAGAGTGGAGGCTGTTACAGCTATGATTCTGGAATGAGATATTGGATGAGCCGGTGTCCTTATACTTTTGGTCATGTAGTGTATCTACAAAACTACCAAGTACTTAATATTAGTAGCAGAGAAATACTGCCATTTCAGTTCATTACATTAGTAGCAGAGTAATACTGCCATTTCAGTTCCTCACCGTGTACTTTACATTAGTAGCAGAGTAATACTGCCATTTCAGTTCCTCACCGTGTACTTTACATTAGTAACAGAGAAATACTGCCATTTCAGTTCCTCACCGTGTACTTTACATTAGTAACAGAGAAATACTGTCTGTCTGTCCCGAGCTGCAGGATGCAATGCTGTCTGTCTGTCTGTAGGATGCAATGCTGTCTGTCTGTCTGTCTGTCTGTAGGATGCAATGCTGTCTGTCTGTCTGCTGTCTGTAGGATGCAATGCTGTCTGTCTGTCTGTCTGTCTGTCTGTCTCTGTCTGTCTGTCTGTCTGTCTGTCTGCCTGCCTGTCTGCCTGTCTGTCTGTCTGTCTGTCTGTCTGTCTGTCTGTCTGTCTGTCTGTCTGTCTGTCTGTCTGTCTGTCTGTCTGTCTGTCTGTCTGTCTGTCTGTCTGTCTGTCTGTCTGTCTGTCTGTCTGTCTGTCTGTCTGTCTGTCTGTCTGTCTGTCTGTCTGTCTGTCTGTCTGCCTGCCTCTCTGTCTGTCTGTCTGTCTGTCTCTGCCTGTCTGTCTGTCTGTCTGTCTGTCTGTCTGTCTGTCTGTCTGTCTGTCTGTCTGTCTGTCTGTCTGCCTGCCTCCTGTCTGTCTGTCTGTCTGTCTGTCTGCCCCCCCCCCCTCATACACAAGAACAGTTCATTACACACACCATTATTATTGTTATTGCTAGGCAGCGCAAACTAAGAGGGTCATGTCTGCAATATCACACACACACACACACACAAACTAAGAGGGTCATGTCTGCAATATCACACACACACACACACAGCCAATCGGATAAGACCGGTTGGGCAAGTAACCGAAAGGTCACTGGTTCAAATCCCAGAGCCGACTAGGTGAATAACCTGCCAATGTGCCCATGAGCAAGGCACTTAACTCCAATAGGTCCTATAAATCCCTCTGGGTCATGGCCGTCTGGTAAAAACACAGGCCCTTTACCATGCCACTCGCTTGCTGTCCTTTGCTAGCTTGATCCTGCGGTTTGTAATATGTGATTTGATCTGTATGTATTGTGATTGCTGCTAAACGAATGGCCTCGTGGAGGAAGTTTTCTAGAGTGGAAGCAGCTGGAGGAGAGAGAGCTGACTTCTCTCCAAGCCCACCCACTGTTTCAGCTACACCTCCTCATCTAGTCCCTGCTGACTGGCTGTTCACTCTAAACCACATCCACTATCAAATATCAACTTCACTAGTCCCATAACAACTGGCAGAGCTCTACATAACTACAGAGAACTACATAACTACAGAGCACTACATAACTACAGAGCACTACATAACTACAGAGCACTACATAACTACAGAGCACTACAGAGAACTACATAACTACAGAGCACTACATAACTACAGAGCACTACATAACTACAGAGCACTACATAACTACAGAGCACTACAGAGAACTACATAACTACAGAGAACTACACTACATAACTACAGAGAACTACATAACTACAGAGCACTACATAACTACAGAGTACTACACTACATAACTACAGAGCACTACATAACTACAGAGAACTACACTACATAACTACAGAGCACTACATAACTACAGAGAACTACACTACATAACTACAGAGCACTACATAACTACAGAGAACTACATAACTACAGAGCACTACATAACTACAGAGAACTACACTACATAACTACAGAGCACTACATAACTACAGAGAACTACATAACTACAGAGCACTACATAACTACAGAGCACTACAGAGAACTACATAACTACAGAGAACTACATAACTACAGAGCACTACATAACTACAGAGCACTACAGAGAACTACATAACTACAGAGAACTACATAACTACAGAGCACTACATAACTACAGAGAACTACACTACATAACTACAGAGCACTACATAACTACAGAGAACTACACTACATAACTACAGAGCACTACATAACTACAGAGCACTACATAACTACAGAGAACTACACTACATAACTACAGAGCACTACATAACTACAGAGCACTACATAACTACAGAGCACTACACTACACAACTACAGAGCACTACATAACTACAGAGCACTACACTACACAACTACAGAGCACTACAGAGAACTACATAACTACAGAGAACTACACTACATAACTACAGAGCACTACATAACTACAGAGCACTACACTACACAACTACAGAGCACTACATAACTACAGAGAACTACACTACATAACTACAGAATACTACACTACATAACTACAGAGCACTACATAACTACAGAGCACTACATAACTACAGAGAACTACACTACATAACTACAGAGAACTACATAACTACAGAGAACTACACTACATAACTACAGAGAACTACACTACATAACTACAGAGCACTACATAACTACAGAGAACTACACTACATAACTACAGAATACTACACTACATAACTACAGAGCACTACATAACTACAGAGAACTACACTACATAACTACAGAGAACTACATAACTACAGAGAACTACACTACATAACTACAGAGAACTACACTACATAACTACAGAGCACTACATAACTACAGAGCACTACAGAGAACTACACTACATAACTACAGAGCACTACAGAGAACTACACTACATAACTACAGAGAACTACACTACATAACTACAGAGAACTACACTACATAACTACAGAGAGAGAGAGAGAGAGACGTTAGCCACGGCTAGCTAGCAAAACACGTTAGCCACGGCTAGCTAGCAGAACACGTTAGCCACGGCTAGCTAGCTAGCAGAACACGGATTCTTATTCATTAGCTGTGTTAAAGATGTGAACCGTCAAGACTGGAGTTCTGGGACTGTGAAGGGCAGCTGGGTGGGTTCTGTAGTGATGTTCTCTCCTGGGTGGGTTCTGTAGTGATGTTCTCTCCTGGGTGGGTTCTGTAGTGATGTTCTCTCCTGGGTGGGTTCTGTAGATACATGATGTTCTCTCCTGGAGGGGTTCTGTTAGACACATGATGTTCTCTCCTGGGTGGGTTCTGTAGACACATGATGTTCTCTCCTGGGTGGGATCTGTAGACACATGATGTTCTCTCCTGGGTGGGTTCTGTAGACACATGATGTTCTCTCCTGGGTGGGTTCTGTAGACACATGATGTTCTCTCCTGGGTGGGATCTGTAGACACATGATGTTCTCTCCTGGGTGGGTTCTGTAGACACATGATGTTCTCTCCTGGGTGGGTTCTGTAGACACATGATGTTCTCTCCTGGGTGGGTTCTGTAGACACATGATGTTCTCTCCTGGGTGGTTCTGTAGATACATGATGTTCTCTCCTGGGTGGGTTCTGTAGACACATGATGTTCTCTCCTGGGTGGGTTCTGTAGACACATGATGTTCTCTCCTGGGTGGGTTCTGTAGACACATGATGTTCTCTCCTGGGTGGGTTCTGTAGACACATGCTGTTCCCTCCTCTCTTCCCTCTCTTCTTCTCTCCTCTCCTTGACCTCCAGTCCCTTCCCTCCTCTCTCCTCTCTTCGCTCCCCCTTCTCCTCCTCCTCTTCCCTCCTTTCTCCCCTCCACCTTCTCATCCTCTTCTCTCCTCCTCTTCCCTCCTCTCTCCTCTCTTTCCTCCCCCTTCTCCTCCTCCTCTTCCCCCCTCTCTCCACCTTCTCATCCTCCTCTCTTCTCCTCCTCCTCTTCTCTCCACCTTCTCCTCCTCCTCTTCTCTCCTCCTCTTCCCTCCTCTCTCCACCTTCTCATCCTCCTCTTCTCTCCTCTCTCCTCTCTTCTCCTCCTCCTCTTCTCTCCTCCTCTCCCCCCCTCTCTCCATCTTCTCTCTCCTCTCTTCTCTCCTCTCTTCTCTCTTCCCTCCTATCTTCTCTCCTCCTCTTCCCTCCTCCTCTCCTCTTCTGCTCTCTTTAAAAAAAGGAATCCTTTCAACAGATTGTGTGAACCCAGATCCCTGAAGGGGAAGGTCTGAGAGGTCAAATAGAGTTAGAGTTAGAGGACATGTGATATTCATTTTAAAGTCCCGAGGGTTCATCTGGAGCATGAGACAGACACTATTAGTAGTACAAAACGAACACAATAAATCAGTCAACTTTGACACGTTCTTTAGTCGTTGACAAGGTATTTACCACGGGATCAAGTATGCATGTCATATACCATTCAAATGAATACAATATTATGCAACATCCATTATAGAAAGTCTAAAAGCTGTGTTCCAATACTCATACTAACCCCACTAACCATACTATCTGTGAGGTGAATAGAGTATATAGTATGCTCATTGGTCATAGTATGGATATAGTTTATATGCCAAAAAGTTCCCGGATGTCGTACTAAATTCGCCAAAATACGAAGTATACATGCAGTGGACACTATATCTGTGCTTTTAAGGACCCATAATGCAATTCTTCAGAAAATGTGTGTATGCTTCACTACGTTTTCAGATTTTAGAAAATGGCGGAAAATATACAGCCGAGGAGAGAGGAGACAAATTCATTGCTTTAACTAATTATGACAAATGTTTTTTTTGTTTTATAAAAATTGAGCTATGCAATAAAGTAATAACTTTTAACATAAGTTTTGTACCACGTTATGATGGCTGACAACTTATTATCTACGCTGTCCTTACGAACTGCATAGCATTACAGCAGTATGTACCGGTATGTTAGCTAGTTACCTAATGTTAATTGGCTACTAATAGATCAAACTTGCCAGGCAGTATATTAACGATCTGCTATCTAATTACGTTTATTGACTTGATGATTCACATCATTCTTAGCTAAGTGGTATAGTCGTTGTGCGTTTCAATAAGTTTTGGCCGTTGTCATTAAACATCAGCAAAATAAAAAAAAGAAGATAAAATTGTTGCCAGGAACACAATTACAGTCACCAAGTCTCTGGATAACATGAACACAGGCTGAGCAGCTCTGCTAGGGAGAGTATCGTGGTCAGAGTGAGGTGTTTGGAAGTAGCTAGACAGTCAATTATCAACTCCAACCGCCAGTGTAGCTAAGAACAAGAAATGATGACCGATATCAAGAGATGTGGTGGGAGACGTCCAAGATTTCAGACAACATTTTTATCCTGCAAGATTACTGTTTTCCACTATCAATAAAATGTGTGAAATTCAAATCAAATAAAAATATATTTTTTATTAAGTAGCTAGCCAACGTTAGCCAGTTAGCTTGGTTGCTTTACTGCCGTTGAACCCTACTCCCAGAGCAGGGCCCTCTGTCCATTCGTATATTTCAGAGCGTTCAATCTGGAAGGCCCGAAATTAAGTATTCTGACACCCCTGGAATTAATTTACGAACACACCCCGGAAATTGTAAAACGTCTAGCTGGTCATTTGTTATGCTAATAAGCTAGCAAGACGTTGCATAGCAACAGCATCAACTTCTGGTTGGACAGGCGATGCTCTATAAAAAAAATTTTTTTTAAGTATGCTCAACTGAAACAATACCGTTCGTTTACAATATACTAAAATGCACTAATGCACTAGTATATACTCATTAAGTATGTAGTATACAGTATGTGAGTATGGGTATTAGAACACAGCGATGAGTCTTGTTGTCCTGTTTTGTAATCAGGCAGCTTTAAATACACCTGCTTATTTATTTATTTATTTTTAAACCTGCTTTAGTGTCAGACAAATATGTATAATGGCTAAGACCCATGTTGTCTTATTTTGTAGATATTCTTCAAGATGGCGGAGAGCACAGATCTGGAGCAGCTGATGAACTCCTTTAAGAAGTTTGCGATCCACGGAGACACCAAGGCTACCGGGAAGGAGATGAACGGGAAGAACTGGGCTAAACTGTGTAAGGACTGCAAGATCATCGACGGGAAGAATGTCACCGGCACTGACGTGGATATCGTCTTCACGAAAGTCAAGTGAGTTTTAATAGCGACCAACTACAACATAATTATCAATGTAATACATTCATCTATTACGATGATGATGATTATTATTTATGGACAAATTGCAACCAACCATCTCTCTTAAATCATGGGCGAGTTTGTTTTGTATGGCCCAGTGCCCCGGTTTGGCGGAGTTTGCTCATTTTTAGACCATTCCTTTGGTCCTTATGGGTAATCTCCACCCACCCGGGGCACTGGGCCATATAAAATGAACTTGTCCATGGTGTAAGAGAGATCAGCTGGCGATAAAATAGTGGCCAATGTTGGTTGCAATTGGCCCATTATTATTATTATTATATACTTATACTAGTACTGATAATACTTGAGTAAATCCACTTCAGAACAGTGTTGTGGAACGGCTGTTGTTTTCTGACAGTAGTAGATTATAAATCCACTTCAGAACAGTGTTGTGGAACGGCTGTTGTTTTCTGACAGTAGTAGATTATAAATCCACTTCAGAACAGTGTTGGGGAACGACTGTTGTTTTCTGACAGTAGTAGATTATAAAACCACTTCAGAACAGTGTTGTGGAACCGTTGCAGAGCGAAGACGTCCCGGGTGATCACCTACGAGGAATTCCAGAGAGCCCTGGAGGAGCTGGCCCAGAAGAGGTTCAAAGGTCAGAGCAAAGAGGAGGCCCTAACGTCTGTCTACAAGCTGATAGAGGGCAAGGAGCCCACCAACGTAGGAGTCACGGTACGACAGATACACTACTACTACTAATATACTACTACTACTACTATACTACTACTACTAATATACTACTACTACTACTACTAATATACTACTACTACTACTACTACCACTACTACTGCATACTACTACTACTAGTATACTACTACTACTAGTATACTACTACTATACTACTATACTACTACTACTAATATACTACTACTACTACTATACTACTATGCTACTACTACTAATATACTACTACTACTACTACTACTACTACTAATATACTACTACTACTACTACCACTACTATACTACTACTACTACTGCATACTACTACTACTAGTATACTACTACTACTACTATACTACTACTACTATACTACTATTACTACTATACTACTATACTACTACTACTACTATACTACTATACTACTACTACTACTAATATACTACTACTACTAATATACTACTACTACTACTATACTACTATTACTACTATACTACTATACTACTATTACTACTATACTACCATACTACTACTACTAATATACTACTACTAATAATATACTACTACTACTACTATACTACTACTACTACTACTATACTACTACTACTACTATACTACTATTACTACTACTACTACTATACTACTACTACTACTACTACTACTATTACTACTACTACTAATATACTACTACTATACTACTACTACTAATATACTACTACTACTACTATACTACTACTACTACTATACTACTACTACTACTACTATACTACTATTACTACTACTACTACTATACTACTACTACTAATATACTACTACTACTACTACTACTACTACTAATATACTACTACTACTACTACTACTACCACTACTATACTACTACTACTACTGCATACTACTACTACTACTACTACTACCACTACTAATATACTACTACTACTAATATACTACTACTACTACTACTACTACTACTACTACTACTACTAATAATAATAATAATAATAATAATAATATAATACTACTACTACTATCCTACTAATATACTACTACAAATACACTACCACTACTAATATACTACTACTACTACACTACTACTACAATACTACTAATATACTACTAATATACTACCGCTGTACTACTACTACACTACAACTACTACCACTATACTACTAATATACTACTACAAATACACCACTACTACTAAAATACTACTACTGCTACTACTACTAATCAAATCAAATCAAATCAAATGTATTTATATAGCCCTTCGTACATCAGCTGATATCTCAAAGTGCTGTACAGAAACCCAGCCTAAAACCCCAAACAGCAAGCAATGCAGGTGTAGAAGCACAGTGGCTAGGAAAAACTCCCTAGAAAGGCCAATACCTAGGAAGAAACCTAGAGAGGAACCAGGCTATGTGGGGTGGCCAGTCCTCTTCTGGCTGTGCCGGGTGGAGATTATAACAGAACATGGCCAAGATGTTCAAATGTTCATAAATGACCAGCATGGTCGAATAATAATAAGGCAGAACAGTTGAAACTGGAGCAGCAGCACAGTCAGGTGGAAGTTGAAACTGGAGCAGCAGCATGGCCAGGTGGACTGGGGACAGCAAGGAGTCATCATGTCAGGTAGTCCTGGGGCATGGTCCTAGGGCTCAGGTCCTCCGAGAGAGAGAAAGAAAGAGAGAAGGAGAGAATTAGAGAACGCACACTTAGATTCACACAGGACACCGAATAGGACAGGAGAAGTACTCCAGATATAACAAACTGACCCCAGCCCCCCGACACATAAACTACTGCAGCATAAATACTGGAGGATGAGACTACTACTACTACTACTACTACTACTACTACTACTAATATACTACTACAAATACACCACTACTACTATACTACTACTACTACTACTACTACTACTACTACTACTACTAATATACTACTACAAATACACCATTACTACTAAAATACTACTACTACTAATATACTGCTGCTACTAATATACTACTACTATACTACTACACTACTACTACTACTACTACTACTACTACTACTAATATACTACTACAAATACACCACTACTACTACTACTACTACTACTAAAATACTACTACTACTAATATACTGCTGCTACTAATATACTACTACTATACTACTACTACACTACTACTACTCTACTAATATACTACTGCTATACTACTACTACTACTACTACTATACTACTACTACACTACTACTACTCTACTAATATACTACTGCTATACTACTACTACACTACTACTACTTCTACTACTAATATACTACTACTATACTACTACTACTACTACTATTACTATGCTACTACATTGCAACTGCTGCTACTACTACTACTACTATACTGCTACTGCTGTTACTACTACTACTACTACTACTACTACCACTACTACTACTACTTCTGGTACTACTATTACTACTACTACTACTACTACTACTATACCACTACTATTACTACTACACTACTACTACTACTACTGGTACTACTATTACTACTACTGCTACTACACTACTACTACTAATATACTACTACTACTATGCTACTACATTGCAACTGCTGCTACTACTACTACTATACTGCTACTGCTGCTACTACTGTTACTACTACTATACCACTACTACTACTGGTACTAATATTACTACTACACTACTACTACTACTGGTACTACTATTACTACTACTACTACTACTATGCTACTACTACTAATGGTACTACTATTACTATACTACTACTACTACTACAACTACTACTATACTACTACTGCTGCTACTACAACTACTACTACTACTACTACCACTACTACTACTACCACTACCACTACTACTACTACTACTACTACTACTACTACTACTACTACCACTCCTACAACTAATCAACTTTAATTATTGAGATGTTATCCAGCTAAATAAACACTGTCTTGTTCTAAAACCCAGCTTCAAGTGTGTGGTAAGATTATGTACATAAATGAATATGGGTATAAGGCCTGGCAAAGTAGTCTGCTGTCACTTGAGGGTAGACAGGACAGTTGTGGAGGAGGACGGTGTGTGTATCACGCCGTTCTGAAGTCAAGGAGGTTGTTTAGACGTGCCTGAGTGAATATAGTGAATGTACTCAGCTCTCCAAACCGTCTCAGTGCTCTGGCTCGCTCTGAGCCAACTCACATTCATGACATCATATCCATTATGAGAGATTGGCTTCATCGGTGAGGTGTGTCTGTGTGTCGTGTCTGTGAGTGTGTGTCGTGTGAGTGTGTGTGTCGTGTGTGTCTGTGTGTGTGTGTGTCTGTGTGAGTGTGTGTCTGTGTGAGTGTGTGTCGTGTGTGTGTGTGTGTGTGTGTGTGTGTGTGTGTGTGTGTGTGTGTGTCTGTGTGAGTGTGTGTCGTGTGTGTGTGTGTGTGTGTGTGTGTGTGTTAGTGTTACCTAAGGTTCTTTTTTTCTCCAAACACAATTATTTGTTAACACTGGCTGGCTGTTGTCATGATGTGAATTGAACCTGAGTTCAACCTCTTTATCTAAGAGTGGCTGTTGGTTTTTTGACTTAAGAAATGATAATTGAGTTAAAGTAATCCCTTCTTTAGGGTTCTACCTATCCACCTCCTGCTGTTTCCTCCTGTGTATAACATTCAGATTCTAGGGACCTTCTTTAGGGTTCCACCTCCAGCTGTTTCCTCCTGTGTATAACATTTAGATTCTAGGGACCTTCTTTAGGGTTCTACCTATCCACCTCCAGCTGTGTCCTCCTGTGTATAACATTCAGATTCTAGGGACCTTCTTTCGGGTTCTACCTATCCACCTCCAGCTGTGTCCTCCTGTGTATAACATTCAGATTCTAGGGACCTTCTTTCGGGAGCGGTTCTACCTATCCACCTCCTGCTGTTTCCTCCTGTGTATAACATTCAGATTCTAGGGACCTTCAGAACCAAGGGACCTTCTTTAGGGTTCTACCTATCCACCTCCAGCTGTGTCCTCCTGTGTATAACATTCAGATTCTAGGGACCTTCTTTCGGGAGCGGTTCTACCTATCCACCTCCTGCTGTTTCCTCCTGTGTATAACATTCAGATTCTAGGGACCTTCTTTAGGGTTCTACCTATCCACCTCCTGCTGTGTCCTCCTGTGTATAACATTCAGATTCTAGGGACCTTCAGAACTGTTGTGATCCCAACGCTGGAGGACAGTGGGAACTTCCTCAGTTTGTCAAGAGAACCTACAGTAGCAGTTTACCATTAAAAAACAGAACTGTATTGGTTTAGCTCACCAACATGACAACATGGTTTCTGTTACTGTCTCCCCCCCCGTCCCCGTCCCCCTCCACAGAAAATGGCGAAGACAGCCGCAGTGGACAGACTGACGGACACCACCAAGTACACAGGCTCCCACAAAGAGCGCTTCGACGAGAGCGGGAAGGGGAGGGGTAAGGGCGGGCGGGAGGAGCTGGTGGAGGAAACGGGATACGTCGGCTCCTACAAGAACGCCGGAACCTACGAGGAGAAAACCAAGGCTAAGTAGACCACCGGGCCAGGCGGTGTGGTCAACAGGTCCAGTAGACCACCGGGCCAGGCGGTGTGGTCAACAGGTCCAGTAGACCACCGGGACAGGCGGTGTGGTCAACAGGCCCAGTAGACCACCGGGCCAGGCGGTGTGGTCAACAGGTCCAGTAGACCACCGGGCCAGGCGGTGTGGTCAACAGGTCCAGTAGACCACCGGGCCAGGCGGTGTGGTCAACAGGTCCAGTAGACCACCGGGCCAGGCGGTGTGGTCAACAGGCCCAGTAGACCACCGGGCCAGGCGGTGTGGTCAACAGGTCCAGTAGACCACCGGGCCAGGCAGTGTGGTCAACAGGCCCAGTAGACCACCGGGCCAGGCGGTGTGGTCAACAGGTCCAGTAGACCACCGGGCCAGGCGGTGTGGTCAACAGGTCCAGTAGACCACCGGGCCAGGCGGTGTGGTCAACAGGCCCAGTAGACCACCGGGCCAGGTGGGGTGGTCAACAGGCCCAGTAGACCACCGGGCCAGGCGGTGTGGTCAACAGGTCCAGTAGACCACCGGGCCAGGCGGGGTGGTCAACAGGCCCACAACATGAGATGTATCCCAAATTACATCCTACTCTATATAGTCCACTACTTTGACCAGAGCGCTATGGGTCCTGGTCTAAAGTAGTGCACTATAGAGGGAATAGGGTGCCATAGGGCTCTGGTCTAAAGTAGTGCACTATATAGGGAATAGGGTGCCATAGGGCTCTGGTATAAAGTAGTGCACTATATAGGGAATAGAGTGCCATTTGAGACGCTTCCAGGGTCACTATCCCCTAAGCCCCCCCCCCCCCCCCTTACAGTCGGGACCAAACCCTGAACCCAGAACTCTGACCCCTAACCACAGGCTTAACCCCAGGCCCTTTCGACAGAGGCTGTCCTCTCCTATCTTTGATATGTCCTGAGGGGGTGTGTGTTGTCATTGGGGATGATGAGAGAGAGAACATGTCCTGAGGGGGTGTGTGTGTGTTGTCATTGGGGATGATGAGAGAGAGAACATGCTTTTTACTCTTATTATAGCTATGGAGGTTGTGAGGTGATCTCCTTCAACAGAGATATGACCGATAGACAGGTCGTGAGGTGATCTCCTTCAACAGAGATATGTCTGATGTGTGTTTACAGATGACTAGATCAGAATGCTCTGTTCACTTTCAAACCTGGCCTGCCCTGAGACTGTACATAGACCTGTGATATACCATACCTTCACCTTGCTTTGGTTTTAACATGTTGAGTTGCACTGTGAAATACTGATGCAAGAGTTGCTCTGGAATTGAATGAAACATCCACTGTAAAGTCAAACGTCAGCACCAAGACCGTGATTAGACAAAACACAATACTGGTCAAATAATCTGACATTGTGCCGTGTTCCATAGGCTTCAAACCATGAATGTCTATCTTTGAATTGAATTCACTTTCTTACCGTATATTTCATCATTCTTACCGTATATTTCATCTTTCTTACCGTATATTTCATCTTTCTTACCGTATATTTCATATTTCTTACCGTATAATTCATCATTCTTACCGTATATTTCATCTTTCATACCGTATAATTCATCATTCTTACCGTATATTTCATCTTTCATACCGTATAATTCATCTTTCTTACCGTATAATTCATCTTTCATACCGTATAATTCATCTTTCTTACCGTATAATTCATCTTTCTTACTGTATATTTCATCTCTCAAACTCAATAGTTTCAGGGTTTCGTCTTTAAGACTATCGTTTTAGAACTAGCTAGCTTTTTATTCCGAGACTATTTCTTTAAACGTTTGTTGCTTTTCCCCAAAAAAAATATATATAATATAATATAATAAATATATATATTTTCTCTCTTTTGGTTCTTTTTGATTAGTTTGTTTTAGTGTCGTAGAAACTGGACAACGGCTGCATTGAAGGGGAAATTGTTGTATACAAAATGATAATAAAGTGTTTGTCTTTAGTTTGTGGTTTCTTTCATTCTGATTCTGAGTGGTATTTACAAACGTCATTACTCAGTGAGCGAATCATCATTTACCAAACCAGGAAGTGACCAATGGTCCTTCAGCCACAGGCTTTCTCATGTTTAAAAAATATAGTATTCCCCTAATAAACAGGTAACTAGCCTGTGTTAAACTGTATTCTCCTAAACAGGTAACTGGCCTGTGTTAAACTGTATTCTCCTAATAAACAGGTAACTAGCCTGTGTTAAACTGTATTCTAATAAACAGGTAACTAGCCTGTGTTAAACTGTATTATCCTAATAAACAGATAACTAGCCTGTGTTAAACTGTATTCTCCTAATAAACAGGTAACTAGCCTGTGTTAAACTGTATTCTAATAAACAGGTAACTAGCCTGTGTTAAACTGTATTCTAATAAACAGGTAACTAGCCTGTGTTAAACTGTATTCTAATAAACAGGTAACTAGCCTGTGTTAAACTGTATTCCCCTAATAAACAGGTAACTAGCCTGTGTTAAACTGTATTCTCCTAATAAACAGGTAACTAGCCTGTGTTAAACTCTATCCTAATAAACAGGTAACTAAGCCTGTGTTAAACTGTATTCTCCTAATAAACAGGTAACTAGCCTGTGTTAAACTGTATTCCCCTAATAAACAGGTAACTAGCCTGTGTTAAACTGTATTCTCCTAATAAACAGGTAACTAGCCTGTGTTAAACTGTATTCCCCTAATAAACAGGTAACTAGCCTGTGTTAAACTGTATTCTAATAAACAGGTAACTAGCCTGTGTTAAACTGTATTCCCCTAATAAACAGGTAACTAGCCTGTGTTAAACTGTATTCTAATAAACAGGTAACTAGCCTGTGTTAAACTGTATTCTAATAAACAGGTAACTAGCCTGTGTTAAACTGTATTCTAATAAACAGGTGACTAGCCTGTGTTAAACTGTATTCTAATAAACAGGTAACTAGCCTGTGTTAAACTGTATTCTAATAAACAGGTGACTAGCCTGTGTTAAACTGTATTCTAATAAACAGGTAACTAGCCTGTGTTAAACTGTATTATCCTAATAAACAGATAACTAGCCTGTGTTAAACTGTATTCTCCTAATAAACAGGTAACTAGCCTGTGTTAAACTGTATTCCCCTAATAAACAGGTAACTAGCCTGTGTTAAACTGTATTCTCCTAATAAACAGGTAACTAGCCTGTGTTAAACTGTATTCCCCTAATAAACAGGTAACTAGCCTGTGTTAAACTGTATTCTAATAAACAGGTAACTAGCCTGTGTTAAACTGTATTCCCCTAATAAACAGCGATAACTAGCCTGTGTTAAACTGTATTCTAATAAACAGGTAACTAGCCTGTGTTAAACTGTATTCTAATAAACAGGTAACTAGCCTGTGTTAAACTGTATTCCCCTAATAAACAGGTAACTAGCCTGTGTTAAACTGTATTCCCCTAATAAACAGGTAACTAGCCTGTGTTAAACTGTATTCTCCTAATAAACAGGTAACTAGCCTGTGTTAAACTGTATTCTAATAAACAGGTAACTAGCCTGTGTTAAACTGTATTCTAATAAACAGATAACTAGCCTGTGTTAAACTGTATTCTAATAAACAGGTAACTAGCCTGTGTTAAACTGTATTCTAATAAACAGGTAACTAGCCTGTGTTAAACTGTATTCTAATAAACAGGTAACTAGCCCGTGTTAAACTGTATCCTAATAAACAGGTAACTAGCCTGTGTTAAACTGTATTCTAATAAACAGGTAACTAGCCTGTGTTAAACTGTATTCTAATAAACAGGTAACTGGCCTGTGTTAAACTGTATTCTCCTAATAAACAGGTAACTAGCCTGTGTTAAACTGTATTCTAATAAACAGGTAACTAGCCTGTGTTAAACTGTATTCTAATAAACAGGTAACTAGCCTGTGTTAAACTGTATTCTCCTAATAAACAGGTAACTAGTCTGTGTTAAACTGTATTCTAATAAACAGGTAACTAGCCTGTGTTAAACTGTATTCTAATAAACAGGTAACTAGCCTGTGTTAAACTGTATCCTAATAAACAGGTAACTAGCCTGTGTTAAACTGTATTCTAATAAACAGGTAACTAGCCTGTGTTAAACTGTATTCTAATAAACAGGTAACTAGCCTGTGTTAAACTGTATTCTAATAAACAGGTAACTAGCCTGTGTTAAACTGTATTCTAATAAACAGGTAACTAGCCTGTGTTAAACTGTATTCCCCTAATAAACAGCGATAACTAGCCTGTGTTAAACTGTATTCTAATAAACAGGTAACTAGCCTGTCTTAAACTGTATTCCCCTAATAAACAGGTAACTAGCCTGTGTTAAACTGTATTCCCCTAATAAACAGGTAACTAGCCTGTGTTAAACTGTATTCTCCTAATAAACAGGTAACTAGCCTGTGTTAAACTGTATTCTAATAAACAGGTAACTGGCCTGTGTTAAACTGTATTCTCCCAATAAACAGGTAACTAGCCTGTGTTAAACTCTATCCTAATAAACAGGTAACTAAGCCTGTGTTAAACTGTATTCCCCTAATAAACAGGTAACTAGCCTGTGTTAAACTGTATTCTCCTAATAAACAGGTAACTAGCCTGTGTTAAACTGTATTCCCCTAATAAACAGGTAACTAGCCTGTGTTAAACTGTATTCTAATAAACAGGTAACTAGCCTGTGTTAAACTGTATTCCCCTAATAAACAGGTAACTAGCCTGTGTTAAACTGTATTCTAATAAACAGGTAACTGGCCTGTGTTAAACTGTATTCTCCTAATAAACAGGTAACTAGCCTGTGTTAAACTGTATTCCCCTAATAAACAGGTAACTAGCCTGTGTTAAACTGTATTCTAATAAACAGGTAACTAGCCTGTGTTAAACTGTATTCCCCTAATAAACAGCGATAACTAGCCTGTGTTAAACTGTATTCTAATAAACAGGTAACTAGCCTGTGTTAAACTGTATTCTAATAAACAGGTAACTAGCCTGTGTTAAACTGTATTCTAATAAACAGGTGACTAGCCTGTGTTAAACTGTATTCTAATAAACAGGTAACTAGCCTGTGTTAAACTGTATTCTAATAAACAGGTGACTAGCCTGTGTTAAACTGTATTCTAATAAACAGGTAACTAGCCTGTGTTAAACTGTATTATCCTAATAAACAGATAACTAGCCTGTGTTAAACTGTATTCCCCTAATAAACAGGTAACTAGCCTGTGTTAAACTGTATTCCCCTAATAAACAGGTAACTAGCCTGTGTTAAACTGTATTCTCCTAATAAACAGGTAACTAGCCTGTGTTAAACTGTATTCCCCTAATAAACAGGTAACTAGCCTATGTTAAACTGTATTCCCCTAATAAACAGGTAACTAGCCTGTGTTAAACTGTATTCTCCTAATAAACAGGTAACTAGCCTGTGTTAAACTGTATTCTAATAAACAGGTAACTAGCCTGTGTTAAACTGTATTCCCCTAATAAACAGCGATAACTAGCCTGTGTTAAACTGTATTCTAATAAACAGGTAACTAGCCTGTGTTAAACTGTATTCCCCTAATAAACAGGTAACTAGCCTGTGTTAAACTGTATTCCCCTAATAAACAGGTAACTAGCCTGTGTTAAACTGTATTCTCCTAATAAACAGGTAACTAGCCTGTGTTAAACTGTATTCTAATAAACAGGTAACTGGCCTGTGTTAAACTGTATTCTCCCAATAAACAGGTAACTAGCCTGTGTTAAACTCTATCCTAATAAACAGGTAACTAGCCTGTGTTAAACTGTATTCTCCTAATAAACAGGTAACTAGCCTGTGTTAAACTGTATTCCCCTAATAAACAGGTAACTAGCCTGTGTTAAACTGTATTCTCCTAATAAACAGGTAACTAGCCTGTGTTAAACTGTATTCCCCTAATAAACAGGTAACTAGCCTGTGTTAAACTGTATTCTAATAAACAGGTAACTAGCCTGTGTTAAACTGTATTCCCCTAATAACAGGTAACTAGCCTGTGTTAAACTGTATTCTAATAAACAGGTAACTAGCCTGTGTTAAACTGTATTCCCCTAATAAACAGCGATAACTAGCCTGTGTTAAACTGTATTCTAATAAACAGGTAACTAGCCTGTGTTAAACTGTATTCCCCTAATAAACAGGTAACTAGCCTGTGTTAAACTGTATTCTCCTAATAAACAGGTAACTAGCCTGTGTTAAACTGTATTCTAATAAACAGGTAACTGGCCTGTGTTAAACTGTATTCTCCCAATAAACAGGTAACTAGCCTGTGTTAAACTCTATCCTAATAAACAGGTAACTAGCCTGTGTTAAACTGTATTCTCCTAATAAACAGGTAACTAGCCTGTGTTAAACTGTATTCCCCTAATAAACAGGTAACTAGCCTGTGTTAAACTGTATTCTCCTAATAAACAGGTAACTAGCCTGTGTTAAACTGTATTCCCCTAATAAACAGGTAACTAGCCTGTGTTAAACTGTATTCTCCTAATAAACAGGTAACTAGCCTGTGTTAAACTGTATTCCCCTAATAAACAGGTAACTAGCCTGTGTTAAACTGTATTCTAATAAACAGGTAACTAGCCTGTGTTAAACTGTATTCCCCTAATAAACAGCGATAACTAGCCTGTGTTAAACTGTATTCTAATAAACAGGTAACTAGCCTGTGTTAAACTGTATTCCCCTAATAAACAGGTAACTAGCCTGTGTTAAACTGTATTCCCCTAATAAACAGGTAACTAGCCTGTGTTAAACTGTATTCTCCTAATAAACAGGTAACTAGCCTGTGTTAAACTCTATCCTAATAAACAGGTAACTAGCCTGTGCTAAACTGTATTCTCCTAATAAACAGGTAACTAGCCTGTGTTAAACTGTATTCCCCTAATAAACAGCTAACTAGCCTGTGTTAAACTGTATTCTCCTAATAAACAGGTAACTAGCCTGTGTTAAACTGTAATCCCCTAATAAACAGGTAACTAGCCTGTGTTAAACTGTATTCTAATAAACAGGTAACTAGCCTGTGTTAAACTGTATTCTAATAAACAGGTAACTAGCCTGTGTTAAACTGTATTCTCCTAATAAACAGGTAACTAGCCTGTGTTAAACTGTATTCTAATAAACAGGTAACTAGCCTGTGTTAAACTGTATTCCCCTAATAAACAGGTAACTAGCCTGTGTTAAACTGTATTCTAATAAACAGGTAACTAGCCTGTGATAAACTGTATTCTCCTAATAAACAGGTAACTAGCCTGTGTTAAACTGTATTCCCCTAATAAACAGGTAACTAGCCTGTGTTAAACTCTATTCTAATAAACAGGTAACTAGCCTGTGTTAAACTGTATTCTAATAAACAGGTAACTAGCCTGTGTTAAACTGTGTGGTGTGAAGGCACAAACATGAAACATGTCTAACACACTGACTAAACACTGAGACATCAGACTGAAAGGCACAGACTTTTCCACAGATTCCTTCACTTGAAGAACAAGAATCACAGATGAATCCTCTCTCCTCTGCTTTTGGTCATGTGACATTTAACGGGCCAATCAAGCTGGATCTTTGTTAAAGACCTTGGGTCTTGGCTGCTGTCCAGTCTATATGTATATCCCAAATGGCACCTTATTCTCTATATAGTGCACTACTTTTGACCAGAGCCCTATTCCCTACTGATGTTGGATTTTAATTTGATCGCTCTTTTGTTGCTTAGATGAGCTTTGTGATCTCCATAAATTCACTGAAAACCCGCACTAACACGGTTATATTAACAGTATTACACTTTTCATGTAGCCTACTTTTGTCCAGCTAATAGCCTAACAACCAATCAAGCAACATTATGGACTAAACATTAAGAATCCTGTTGTTGCAGGATTATTTTGCTGTGACAATACTGGTCAAATTAAGATCCTACAGATCTGTACATAGTGCACTACTTATGACCAGAGCCCAGGACACTATACAGGGGAAAAGGGTGCCATTTGGCTGACATGGCTGTAGTGTGGTCGCCCTGCACCCCCCCCCGACAGGAGTTACCGTGGTAACAGCGGGAGGGGAAGGGGAGAATCTGGTCGTAATGTTTACGTGTCCCATTTCACGCAGTACCGCCTCGTTGCCTCCTCGTCAATGTGACATTTTCAACACAGCACTGACACATCTGGAGCGCACCGAGCTGGCTTGCGTGTTCCAAACAGCACCCTATTCCACTTATAGTGCACTCCTTTTGACCAGGGCCAATAGGGGAATAGGGTGTCAGGGCAGAAGTATCAAGTACACTCTCAGAGTTAGTAGTGACTGGAGGAAACCTGGAGATCCTCAAGGAATTATTTCTAGTCAGCGGTTCATAGTTGCGCCTTCGGTTACCGTGGTAACAACCGTGTATAGCAACGGAGTGGGGGCGTGGCTTAGTAGGGGCGTGAAAATATATATTATTTTGGGGCCAACCGTTAAGAGTAAACGTCATTCCTGTTCATCTGTTCTGTTGTAATTGTCATCACATGGTAAGGCTGAACACTTACCGTTACCGACAGTTTTGGTCGATGAGTTCCTCGCGAACTTAAAGCAAATCCCAAAGATGGAAGAGTTACCATTTTTATTTCTGTATGTAAACGGCAATGTTAATATTATTCTTTTAGAAATATATAACAGGGGTAAATATTCAAGGAACGTTTTAATTTGCAGCGAACATACTTAACATGAGGAACGAGGATGACGTTTACGTTAACGGGTCGCGAAAGCAGTTTCCTTCAAAACAATGTGCCCGATGCTTGTATCACTTTATCAGAAGCAGGTGATCAATGACGTTTTGTCAAACGACCACCTGATTGGTTTGGTATTCGTTTCGGGAGAAGACGAAAGGTCTTCCCTGCGCTACGGAGTGTGCGACGTCACCTGTGATAATTTGGCTGTTCTAAATGATCTTTTGACGAAAACAGGTGCGACTCATGTACACTGTGTTGATCAACGTAATGAACCTATTTTCAACACAATTGGCTGGAAATACTCAACGCTTCAGGAAGCGTCGTTTCCCCCCATCACTACTAAAGCGTGACCCAAAAAACAATATTTGAAAGCCACGACTCCAAACTGATATGCTGCTTACCTCTACAATATGTTAATTCAACAGGTTCAAAATGAAACCCCTCCCATTACAAAACAAGGTTCCGGTTTTAACCTTTACACAGAGGTTACTCAAAGACCCTTTACACAGAGGTTACTCAAAGACCCTTTATACAGAGGTTACTCAAAGAGCCTTTACACAGAGGTTACTCAAAGACCCTCTACACAGAGGTTACTCAAAGACCCTTTACACAGGGGTTACTCAAAGACCCTTTACACAGAGGTTACTCAAAGACCCTTTACACAGGGGTTACTCAAAGACCCTTTACACAGAGGTTACTCAAGGATCCTTTACACAGAGGTTACTCAAGGATCCTTTACACAGAGGTTACTCAAAGACCCTTTACACAGAGGTTCCTCAAGGATCCTTTACACAGAGGTTACTCAAAGACCCTTTACACAGGGGTTACTCAAAGAATCTTTACACAGAGGTTACTCAAAGACCCTTTACACAGGGGTTACTCAAAGACCCTTTACACAGGGGTTACTCAAAGACCCTTTACACAGGGGTTACTCAAAGACCCTTTACACAGGGGTTACTCAAAGACCCTTTACACAGAGGTTCCTCAAAGACCCTTTACACAGGGGTTACTCAAAGACCCTTTACACAGAGGTTCCTCAAATACCCTTTACACAGGGGTTACTCAAAGACCCTTTACACAGGGGTTACTTAAAGACCCTTTACACAGAGGTTCCTCAAGGATCCTTTACACAGGGGTTACTCAAAGATCCTATACACAGGGGTTACTCAAGGATCCCTTTTCAACCCCAAAGGTTCTTCCAGGCACCTTTACTTCTAAGAGTTGATATAGTATTGAACTATATACAGAATAGGGTGAACCTAGTGAACTATATAGAGGGAATAGGGTGCCAGGGTAGAAGTAGTGAACTATATAGAGGGTATAGGTTGCCTGGGTAGAAGTAGTGAACTATATAGAGGGAATAGGGTGCCAGGGTAGAAGTAGTGAACTATATAGAGGGAATAGGGTGCCAGGGTAGAAGTAGTGAACTATATAGAGGGAATAGGGTGCCAGGGTAGAAGTAGTGAACTATATAGAGGGAATAGGGTGCCAGGGTAGAAGTAGTGAACTATATAGAGGGAATAGGGTGCCAAGGTAGATGTAGTGAACTATATAGAGGGAATAGTGTGCCAAGGTAGATGTAGTGAACTATATAGAGGGAATAGTGTGCCAAGGTAGATGTAGTGAACTATATAGAGGGAATAGTGTGCCAAGGTAGATGTAGTGAACTATATAGAGGGAATAGTGTGCCAAGGTAGAAGTAGTGAACTATATAGAGGGAATAGGGTGCAATTTCAGACCATCTCCTGCCTTCACCCCAGGCATTTGGGACACACAGCCTATTAAGTGTTGCCTTGAACACAGAGTCAGACAGCAGAACAGCCAGTCACCCCTCCCCCCTACACACACTCCCTCCCCAGCAGTACACTCTGTCCGTGTCCAGAAACAGGGAACAGGAAGCCCACGCGGGTCCCTTGTTGTCATGGCAGCACAAGTGTACACAAAATAACACTTCAACACCTGGCTCCAATGGTCTCTCTCTCTCTCTCTCTCTCGCTACTTCCCTCCCCTCTTTCTCTATTTCTCTCTCTCTCTCTCTAATTCTCTCTCTCTCACCCTCCTCCCTCCCTCTCTATTGCTCTTTCCCCCTCTTTCTCACCCTCCTCTCTCTCACCCTCCTACCCCTCTCTCTCACCCTCCCTCTCTCTCACCCTCCCTCTCTCACCCTCCCTCTCTCTCCCTCTCTCTGTCTCTCTCTCTCACCCTCTCTCTCTCCCTCTCTCCTCCCTCTCTATTGCTCCCCCCCCCCCCTCTCTCTCTCTCTCTCTCTCTCTCCCCCCCCCCCCCCCTCTCTCCTTTGTTTGTAACCAAACACACCAGTTCATGGCAACGCTGGTTGTTTGGGACGTCTCCTTGGAAGCTCGAATCAAAAACATATCTCGCCCCGCCGGGGGCGGTCCTAGTCCACCCCAGCCCAACTTTTGTTGCTGTGGCTTTCTCTGTCATGGGTTGACGAATGGCATGGCAGTTAATGCAGTCACATGTGCTCTTGTGACTTCAGAACCCCTTCTCAGGCGGTGGCTGGCTCTGGGGAGTAGGACTGCAGCTAAGTGGTTAGGGCCATGATTAGGGCTGGGGCTGTGGTTAGGGCTGTGGTTAGGACTGCAGCTAAGTGATTAGGGCTGGGGCCGTGGTTAGGGCTGGGGCTGTGGTTAGGGCTGTGGTTAGGACTGCAGCTAAGTGATTAGGGCTGGGGCTGTGGTTAGGGCTGTGGTTAGGGCTAGGGCCGTGGTTAGGGCTAGGGCCGTGGTTAGGGCTGTGGTTAGGGCTAGGGCCGTGGTTAGGGCTGTGGTTAGGGCTGTGGCCGTGGTTAGGGCTGTGGTTAGGGCTGTGGCCATGGTTAGGGCTGGGGCCGTGGTTAGGGCTGTGGCCATGGTTAGGGCTGTGGCCGTGGTTAGGGCTGTGGCTGTGGTTAGGGCCGTGGTTAGGGCTGGGGCTGTGGTTAGGGCTGTGGCCATGGTTAGGGCTGTGGCCGTGGTTAGGGCTGTGGCTGTGGTTAGGGCCGTGGTTAGGGCTGGGGCTGTGGTTAGGGCTAGGGCCGTGATTAGGGCTGGGGCCGTGGTTAGGGCTGGGGCCGTGGTTAGGGCTGTGGCCATGGTTAGGGCTGTGGCCGTGGTTAGGGCTGTGGCTGTGGTTAGGGCCGTGGTTAGGGCTGGGGCTGTGGTTAGGGCTAGGGCCGTGATTAGGGCTGGGGCCGTGGTTAGGGCTGTGGCTGTGGTTAGGGCCGTGATTAGGGCTGGGGCTGTGGTTAGGGCTGGGGCTGTGGTTAGGGCTGTGGTTAGGACTGCAGCTAAGTGATTAGGGCTGGGGCTGTGGTTAGGGCTGTGGTTAGGGCTAGGGCCGTGATTAGGGCTGGGGCCGTGGTTAGGGCTGTGGCCGTGATTAGGGCTGGGGCTGTGGTTAGGGCCGTGATTAGGGCTGTGGCCGTGGTTAGGGCTGTGGCCGTGATTAGGGCTGGGGGCTGTGGTTAGGGCCGTGGTTAGGGCTGGGGCTGTGGTTAGGGCCGTGGTTAGGGCTGGGGCTGTGGTTAGGGGCCGTGGTTAGGGCTGGGGCTGTGGTTAGGGCCGTGGTTAGGGCTGGGGCTGTGGTTAGGGCCGTGGTTAGGGCTGTGGCCGTGGTTAGGGGCTGGGGCTTGTGGTTAGGGCCGTGGTTAGGGCTGGGGCTGTGGTTAGGGCTGGGGCTTGTGGTTAGGGCCGTGGTTTAGGGCTGGGGCTGTGGTTAGGGCTGTTGGTTAGGGCTGTGGTTAGGGCTGTGGCCGTGGTTAGGGCTGGGGCTGTGGTTAGGGCCGTGGTTAGGGCTGGGGCTTGATGGGTTTAGGGCCGTGGTTAGGGCTGGGGCTGTGGTTAGGGGGCCGTGGTTAGGGCTGGGGCCGTGGTTAGGGCTGGGGCTGTGGTTAGGGCCGTGGTTAGGGCTGGGGCTGTGGTTAGGGCCGTGGTTAGGGCTGGGGCTGTGGTTAGGGCCGTGGTTAGGGCTGGGGCTGTGGTTAGGGCCGTGGTTAGGGCTGGGGCTGTGGTTAGGGCGTGTTAGGGGCTGGGGCTGGTTAGGGCCGTGGTTAGGGCTGGGGCTGTGGTTAGGGCCGTGGTTAGGGCTGGGGCTGTGGTTAGGGCCGTGGTTAGGGCTGGGGCTGTGGTTAGGGCCGTGGTTAGGGCTGGGGCTGTGGTTAGGGCCGTGGTTAGGGCTGGGGCTGTGGTTAGGGCCGTGGTTAGGGCTGGGGCTGTGGTTAGGGCCGTGGTTAGGGCTGGGGCTGTGGTTAGGGCCGTGGTTAGGGCTGGGGCTGTGGTTAGGGCCGTGGTTAGGGCTGGGGCTGTGGTTAGGGCCGTGGTTAGGGCTGGGGCTGTGGTTAGGGCCGTGGTTAGGCTGGGGCTGTGGTTAGGGCCGTGGTTAGGGCTGGGGCTGTGGTTAGGGCCGTGGTTAGGGCTGGGGGCTGTGTTAGGGCCGTGGTTAGGGCTGGGGCTGTGGTTAGGGCCGTGGTTAGGGCTGGGCTGTGGTTAGGGCCGTGGTAGGGGGCTGGGGCTTGGTTAGGGCCGTGGTTAGGGCTGGGGCTGTGGTTAGGGGCCGTGGTTAGGGCTGGGGCTGTGGTTAGGGCCGTGGTTAGGGCTGGGGCTGTGGTTAGGGCCGTGGTTAGGGCTGGGGCTGTGGTTAGGGCCGTGGTTAGGGCTGGGGCTGTGGTTAGGGCCGTGGTTAGGGCTGGGGCTGTGGTTAGGGCCGTGGTTAGGGCTGGGCTGTGGTTAGTAGGGCCGTGGTTAGGGCTGGGGCTGTGGTTAGGGCCGTGGTTAGGGCTGGGGCTGTTGGTTTAGGGCGTGGGCTGGGGCTGTGGTTAGGGCCGTGGTTAGGGCTGGGGCTGTGGTTAGGGCCGTGGTTAGGGCTGGGGCTGTGGTTAGGGCCGTGGTTAGGGCTGGGGCTGTGGTTAGGGCCGTGGTTAGGGCTGGGGCTGTGGTTAGGGGCCGTGGTTAGGGCTGGGGCTGTGGTTAGGGCCGTGGTTAGGGCTGGGGCTGTGGTTAGGGCCGTGGTTAGGGCTGGGGCTGTGGTTAGGGCCGTGGTTAGGGCTGGGGCTGTGGTTAGGGCCGTGGTTAGGGCTGGGGCTGTGGTTAGGGCCGTGGTTAGGGCTGGGGCTGTGGTTAGGGCCGTGGTTAGGGCTGGGGCTGTGGTTAGGGCCGTGGTTAGGGCTGGGGCTGTGGTTAGGGCCGTGGTTAGGGCTGGGGCTGTGGTTAGGGCCGTGGTTAGGGCTGGGGCTGTGGTTAGGGCCGTGGTTAGGGCTGGGGCTGTGGTTAGGGCCGTGATTAGGGCTGGGGCCGTGGTTAGGGCTGGGGCTGTGGTTAGGGCCGTGGTTAGGGCTGGGGCTGTGGTTAGGGCCGTGGTTAGGGCTGGGGCTGTGGTTAGGGCCGTGGTTAGGGCTGGGGCTGTGGTTAGGGCCGTGATTAGGGCTGGGGCCGTGGTTAGGGCTGGGGCTGTGGTTAGGGCCGTGGTTAGGGCTGGGGCTGTGGTTAGGGCCGTGGTTAGGGCTGGGGCTGTGGTTAGGGCCGTGGTTAGGGCTGGGGCTGTGGTTAGGGCCGTGGTTAGGGCTGGGGCTGTGGTTAGGGCCGTGGTTAGGGCTGGGGCTGTGGTTAGGGCCGTGGTTAGGGCTGTGTTTTTTATATATATATTTTACCTTTATTTAACCAGGCAAGTCAGTTAAGAACAAATTCTTATTTTCAATGACGGCCTAGGAACAGTGGGTTAACTGCCTGTTCAGGGGCAGAACGACAGATTTGTACCTTGTCAGCTCGGGGATTCGAACTTGCAACCTTTTGGTTACTAGTCCAATGCTCTAACCACTAGGCTACCCCACTAGGCTACCCTGCCCCAGGGTTAAAGGTGAGGTGGACTGGGGTTAGGACTGTGGTTGAGGTAATAGCCCCAGGGTTAAAGGTGAGGTGGACTGAGGATTAGGGGTTGAGGTAATAGCCCCAGGGTTAAAGGTGAGGTGGACTGAGGGTTAGGACTGTGGTTGAGGTAATAGCCCCAGGGTTAAAGGTGAGGTGGACTGAGGGTTAGGGCTGTGGTTGAGGTAATAGCCCCAGGGTTAAAGGTGAGGTGGACTGAGGGTTAGGACTGTGGTTGAGGTAATAGCCCCAGGGTTAAAGGTGAGGTGGACTGAGGATTAGGGGTTGAGGTAATAGCCCCAGGGTTAAAGGTGAGGTGGACTGAGGGTTAAGACTGTGGTTGAGGTAATAGCCCCAGGGTTAAAGGTGAGGTGGACTGAGGGTTAGGGGTTGAGGTAATAGCCCCAGGGTTAAAGGTGAGGTGGACTGAGGGTTAGGGGTTGAGGTAATAGCCCCAGGGTTAAAGGTGAGATGGACTGGGGTTGAGGTAATAGCCCCAGGGTTAAAGGTGAGGTGGACTGAGGGTTGGGGGTTGAGGTAATAGCCCCAGGGTTTAAGGTGAGGTGGGCTGGAGTTGGTAATAAATTGTCTGATTGATGACATGCTAACTGGCAGCAGGGAGTCTGACAGGCTTGGCTCAGTCTGATGACATAAGAGGATCCTGTTGAGTTACAACCTCAGAGTCAAAGCACAACCAGGACTGCAGAAAGCTACAGTCTAATTTCTCCCTCTCCTCTCCTCTCCTCTCCTCTCCTCTCCTCTCCTCTTCTCTCCTCTTCTCTTCTCTTCTCTTCTCTTCTCTTCTCTTCTCTTCTCTTCTCTTCTCTTCTCTTCTCTTCTCTCTCTTCTCTCTCTTCTCTTCTCTTTCTCTTCTCTTCTCTTCTCTTCCTTCTCTTCTCTTCTCTTTCTCTTCTCTTCTCTTCTCTTCTCTTCTCTCCTCTTCTCTTCTCTTCTCTTCCTCTTCTCTTCTCTTCTCTCTTCTTCTCTTCCTTCCTCTTCTCTTCTCTCTCTCTTCTCTTCTCTTCTCTTCTCTTCTCTTCTCTCCTCTCCCTCCTCTCCTCTCCTCTCCTCTCCTCTCCTCTCCTCTCCTCTGTGTCCTCTAATACATTGGCAAGGAGGTTAGGAAGTGCAGCTCAGTTTCCACCTCATTTTGTGGGCAAGTGTGCACATAGCCTGTCTTCTCTTGAGAGCCATGTCTGCCTACGGCGGCCTTTCTCATAGCAAGGCTATGCTCACTGAGTCTGTACATAGTCAAAGCTTTCCTTAAGTTTGGGTCAGTCACAGTGGTCAGGTATTCTGCCACTGTGTACTCTCTGTTTAGGGCCAGTCACAGTGGTCAGGTATTCTGCCGCTGTGGTACTCTCTGTTTAGGGCCAGTCACAGTGGTCAGGTATTCTGCCACTGTGTACTCTCTGTTTAGGGCCAAATAGCATTCTAGTTTGCTCTGTTTCTTTTGTTCATTCTTTCCAATGTGTTAAGTAGTTATCTTTTTGTTTTCTCATGATTTGGTTTGGGTCTAATTCTGCTGCTGTCCTGGGGCTCTGTGTGGTGTGTTTGTGAAGAGAGCCCCAGGACCAGCTTGCTTAGGGGACTCCTCTCCAGGTTCATCTCTATCAATAGGAGATGTCTGATAAGAGGGAGGAGGAGGAGGATGATGATGGTTGGGGTGGCCACCAAGACAGAATGTAACGGTTTTCTCCTGGTGAAAGAGAGGCGGACCAGAATGCAGCGTGGTTAGTTTTGTACATCTTTAATAAAGATGAAAAATACAACAATCTACAAAACAATAAATGTGAAAAAACCGAAACAGTCCCATCACCCACAAAACCCAACAGTCCCATCTGGTGCCACAAACACAAAGACAGGAACAATCACCCACAAAACCCAACACCAAACAGTCCTATCTGGTGCCACAAACACAAAGACAGGAACAATCACCCACAAAACCCAACACCAAACAGTCCTATCTGGTGCCACAAACACAAAGACAGGAACAATCACCCACAGAACCCAACACCGAAACAGTCCTATCTGGTGCCACAAACACAAAGACAGGAACAATCACCCACAAAACCCAACACCAAACAGTCCTATCTGGTGCCACAAACACAAAGACAGGAACAATCACCCACAAAACCCAACACCAAACAGTCCTATCTGGTGCCACAAACACAAAGACAGGAACAATCACCCACAGAACCCAACACCAAACAGTCCTATCTGGTGCCACAAACACAAGACAGGAACAATCACCCACAAAACAGTCCTATCTGGTGTCACAAACACAAAGACAGGAACAATCACCCACAAAACCCAACAGTCCTATCTGGTGCCACAAACACAGAGACAGGAACAATCACCCACACAACCCAACACCAAACAGTCCTATCTGGTGCCACAAACACAAAGACAGGAACAATCACCCACAAAACAGTCCTATCTGGTGTCACAAACACAAAGACAGGAACAATCACCCACAAAACCCAACACAAAACAGTCCTATCTGGTGCCACAAACACAAAGACAGGAACAATCACCCACAAAACCCAACACCAAACAGTCCTATCTGGTGCCACAAACACAAAGACAGAACAATCACCCACAAAACCCAACACCCAACAGTCCTATCTGGTGCCACAAACACAAAGACAGGAACAATCACCCACAAAACCCAACACAAAACAGTCCTATCTGGTGCCACAAAGACAGGAACAATCACCCACAAAACCCAACAGTCCTATCTGGTGCCACAAACACAAAGACAGGAACAATCACCCACAAAACCCAACACAAAACAGTCCTATCTGGTGCCACAAACACAAAGACAGGAACAATCACCCACAAAACCCAACACAAAACAGTCCTATCTGGTGCCACATACACAAAGACAGGAACAATCACCCACCAAAACCCAACACAAAACAGGCTATCTAAATATGGTTCCCAATCAGAGACAATGACTAACACCTGCCTCTGATTGAGAACCATATCAGGCCAAACATAGAATAGACAAACCAGACACACAACATAGAATGCCCACCCAGCTCACGTCCTGACCAACACTAAAACAAGGAAAACACATACGAACGATGGTCAGAACGTGACACAGGAGCTCTTTCTTGCAGATGCTCAGAAAAGTACAACAGTGACCCCCCCCCCCCCCCCAGAACAGCTCTATCTCCTGAGAGAGGTTAAACAGTGACCCCCCCCCCCAGAACAGCTCTATCTCCTGAGAGAGGTTAAACAGTGACAACCCCCCCAGAACAGCTCTATCTCCTGAGAGAGGTTAAACAGTGACAACCCCCCCAGAACAGCTCTATCTCCTGAGAGAGGTTAAACAGTGACAACCCCCCCCCCCCCCCAGAACAGCTCTATCTCCTGAGAGAGGTTAAACAGTGACCCCCCCCAGAACAGCTCTATCTCCTGAGAGAGGTAAACAGTGACCCCCCCCCCAGAACAGCTCTATCTCCTGAGAGAGGTTAAACAGTGACAACCCCCCAGAACAGCTCTATCTCCTGAGAGAGGTTAAACAGTGACAACCCCCCCCCCAGAACAGCTCTATCTCCTGAGAGAGGTTAAACAGTGACAACCCCCCCCCCCCCCAGAACAGCTCTATCTCCTGAGAGAGGTTAAACAGTGACCCCCCCCCCCCCAGAACAGCTCTATCTCCTGAGAGAGGTTAAACAGTGACCCCCCCCCCCCCCCAGAACAGCTCTATCTCCTGAGAGTGGTTAAACAGTGACCCCCCCCCCCCCCCCCAGAACAGCTCTATCTCCTGAGAGAGGTTAAACTGTGACCCCTCCCCCCCCCCAGAACAGCTCTATCTCCTGAGAGAGGTTAAACAGTGACAACCCCCCCAGAACAGCTCTATCTCCTGAGAGAGGTTAAACAGTGACCCCCCCCCCCCCAGAACAGCTCTATCTCCTGAGAGAGGTTAAACAGTGACAACCCCCCCAGAACAGCTCTATCTCCTGAGAGAGATGAAACAGTGACCCCCCCCCAGAACAGCTCTATCTCCTGAGAGAGGTTAAACAGTGACACCCCCCCCCAGAACAGCTCTATCTCCTGAGAGAGGTTAAACAGTGACCCCCCCCCCCCCCCCCCAGAACAGCTCTATCTCCTGAGAGAGGTTAAACAGTGACAACCCCCCCAGAACAGCTCTATCTCACGAGAGAGGTTAAACAGTGACACCCCCCCCCCCCAGAACAGCTCTATGTCCTGAGAGAGGTTAAACAGTGACCCCCCCCCAGAACAGCTCTATCTCGTGAGAGAGGTTAAACAGTGACCCCCCCCCCCCCCCCAGAACAGCTCTATCTCCTGAGAGAGGTTAAACAGTGACCCCCCCCCCCAGAACAGCTCTATATCCTGAGAGAGGTTAAACAGTGACAACCCCCCCAGAACAGCTCTATCTCCTGAGAGAGGTTAAACAGTGACACCCCCCCCCCAGAACAGCTCTATGTCCTGAGAGAGATTAAACAGTGACCCCCCCCCAGAACAGCTCTATCTCCTGAGAGAGGTTAAACAGTGACCCCCCCCTCAGAACAGCTCTATCTCCTGAGAGAGGTTAAACAGTGACCCCCCCCCCCCCCAGAACAGCTCTATATCCTGAGAGAGGTTAAACAGTGACACCCCCACCAGAACAACTCTATCTCCTGAGAGAGGTTAAACAGTGACACCCCCCCCCAGAACAGCTCTATCTCCTGAGAGAGGTTAAACAGTGACACCCCCCCCCCCCAGAACAGCTCTATGTCCTGAGAGAGGTTAAACAGTGACAACCCCCCCCCCCCAGAACAGCTCTATGTCCTGAGAGAGGTTAAACAGTGACAACCCCCCCCCCCCCCCCCAGAACAGCTCTATCTCCTGAGAGAGGTTAAACAGTGACCCCCCCCCAGAACAGCTCTATCTCCTGAGAGAGGTTAAACAGTGACCCCCCCCCCAGAACAGCTCTATCTCCTGAGAGAGGTTAAACAGTGACCCCCCCCCCCCAGAACAGCTCTATCTCCTGAGAGAGGTTAACAGTGACAACCCCCCCCCCCCCCAGAACAGCTCTATCTCCTGAGAGAGGTTAAACAGTGACCCCCCCCCCCCCCAGAACAGCTCTATCTCCTGAGAGAGGTTAAACAGTGACCCCCCCCCCCCCCCCCCAGAACAGCTCTATCTCCAGAGAGAGGTTAAACAGTGCCCCCCCCCCCCCCAGAACAGCTCTATCTCCTGAGAGAGGTTAAACAGTGACAACCCCCCCCCCCCCAGAACAGCTCTATCTCCTGAGAGAGGTTAAACAGTGACCCCCCCCCCCCCAGAACAGCTCTATCTCCTGAGAGAGGTTAAACAGTGACCCCCCCCCCCCCAGAACAGCTCTATCTCCTGAGAGAGGTTAAACAGTGACAACCCCCCCCCCCCCCCCCAGAACAGCTCTATCTCCTGAGAGAGGTTAAACAGTGACCCCCCCCCCCCCCAGAACAGCTCTATCTCCTGAGAGAGGTTAAACAGTGACCCCCCCCCCCCCCCCCCAGAACAGCTCTATCTCCAGAGAGAGGTTAAACAGTGACCCCCCCCCCCCAGAACAGCTCTATCTCCTGAGAGAGGTTAAACAGTGACAACCCCCCCCCCCAGAACAGCTCTATCTCCTGAGAGAGGTTAAACAGTGACCCCCCCCCCCAGAACAGCTCTATCTCCTGAGAGAGGTTAAACAGTGACCCCCCCCCCCCCCAGAACAGCTCTATGCCCTGAGAGAGGTTAAACAGTGACCCCCCCCCCCCCCCCCAGAACAGCTCTATCTCCTGAGAGAGGTTAAACAGTGACCCCCCCAAGAACAGCTCTATCTCCTGAGAGAGGTTAAACAGTGACCCCCCCCCCCCAGAACAGCTCTATGTCCTGAGAGAGGTTAAACTGTGACAACCCCCCAGGGCCCTCCAAACATCTGTCTCTGTCACATTCTGCAAACAGGGTTGACCTGGTGTTGGCCCTCAACCATGTTCTGACATGACATCTACAAGTGGTGCTCCCTTTGTGTGTGTGTGTGTGTGTGTGTGTGTGTGTGTCTGCTCAAGTGTGTGTGTGTGTGTGTGTGTCTGCTCAAGTGTGTGTATGTGTGTGTGTGTGTGTTTCTGCTCCAGTGTGTGTGTGTGTGTGTGTGTGTGTGTGTCTGCTCAAGTGTGTGTGTATGTGTGTGTGTGTGTCTGCTCAAGTGTGTGTGTGTGTGTGTGTGTGTGTCTGCTCGTGTGTGTGTGTGTGTGTGTTGCTCAAGCGATTGTGTGACTTTAGAGAGCTAAATGTAGGTCATTAGGGTGGATGACTGAGTGCCTGACTGTTCTGAGGTGAAGTCATATTGACCTTTGTGAATGTGTATGTGTCCCATCAGTCATCGTGGGCAGGTCCAGACAGTGCCAGGTAACCATGGACTCAACAGCTCCAGGAGAGATAACAGGCGTAACCAGGTAACCTGTCTAGTCAGGCCTATTTATTGCCTTAACTCCCTTATTTGACCTTATTTGCACTCATTGTATATAGACTTTGTTTTCTTTTGTTCTACTGTATTATTGACTGTATGTTTTGTTCATTCCATGTGTAACTCTGTGTTGTTGTTTACTCCATGTGTAACTCTGTGTTGTTGTTTGTGTCGAACTGCTTTGCTTTATCTTGGCCAGGTCGCAGTTGTAAATGAGAACTTTTTCTCAACTAGCCTACCTGGTTAAATAAAGGTGTTCTCAACTTGCCTACCTGGTTAAATAAAGGTGTTCTCAACTAGCCTACCTGGTTAAATAAAGGTGTTCTCAACTGGCCTACCTGGTTAAATAAAGGTGTTCTCAACTGGCCTACCTGGTTAAATAAAGGTGAAATAAAAAAATTTAAATGAAAAAACGTGGACTCAACAGCTCTAGAAGAGACAACAGGCGTAACCAGGTAACCGTGGACTCAACAGCTCCAAAAGAGACAACTGGCGTAACCAGGTAACCGTGGACTCAACAGCTCTAGAAGAGACAACAGGCGTAACCAGGTAACCGTGGGACTCAACAGCTCTAGAAGAGACAACAGGCGTAACCAGGTAACCGTGGACTCAACAGCTCTAGAAGAGACAACAGGCGTAACCAGGTAACCGTGGACTCAACAGCTCTAGAAGAGACAACAGGCGTAACCAGGTAACCGTGGACTCAACAGCTCCAGAAGAGACAACAGGTGTAACCAGGTAACCGTGGACTCAACAGCTCCAGAAGAGACAACAGGCGTAACCAGGTAACCGTGGACTCAACAGCTCCAGAAGAGACAACAGGTGTAACCAGGTAATCGTGGACTCAACAGCTCCAGAAGAGACAACAGGCGTAACCAGGTAACCGTGGACTCAACAGCTCCAGAAGAGACAACAGGTGTAACCAGGTAACCGTGGACTCAACAGCTCCAAAAGAGACAACTGGCGTAACCAGGTAATCGTGGACTCAACAGCTCCAGAAGAGACAACAGGCGTAACCAGGTAACCGTGGACTCAACAGCTCCAGAAGAGACAACAGGTGTAACCAGGTAACCGTGGACTCAACAGCTCCAAAAGAGACAACTGGCATAACCAGGTAACCGTGGACTCAACAGCTCCAGAAGAGACAACAGGCGTAACCAGGTAACCGTGGACTCAACAGCTCCAAAAGAGACAACTGGCGTAACCAGGTAACCGTGGACTCAACAGCTCCAGTAGAGATAGCAGGCGCAACCAGGTAACCGTGGACTCAACAGCTCCAGGAGAGATAACAGGTGTAACCAGGTAACCGTGGGACTCAACAGCTCCAGGAGAGATAACAGGCGTAACCAGGTAACCGTGGACTCAACAGCTCCAGGAGAGATAACAGGCGTAACCAGGTAACCGTGGGACTCAACAGTTCCAGGAGAGATAACAGGCGTAACCAGGTAACCGTGGACTCAACAGCTCCAGAAGAGACAACAGGCATAACCAGGTAACTGTGGACTCAACAGCTCCAGAAGAGACAACAGGCGTAACCAGGTAACCGTGGACTCAACAGCTTCAGAAGAGACAACAGGCGTAACCAGGTAATCGTGGACTCAACAGCTCCAGGAGAGATAACAGGCGTAACCAGGTAACCGTGGACTCAACAGCTCCAGGAGAGATAACAGGCGTAACCAGGTAACAATGGACTCAACAGCTCCAGGAGAGATAACAGGCGTAACCAAGTAACCGTGGACTCAACAGCTCCAGGAGAGATAACAGGCGTAACCAGGTAACCGTGGGACTCAACAGCTCCAGAAGAGACAACAGGCATAACCAGGTAACCGTGGACTCAACAGCTCCAGAAGAGACAACAGGTGTAACCAGGTAACCGTGGACTCAACAGCTCCAGAAGAGACAACAGGCGTAACCAGGTAACCGTGGACTCAACAGCTCCAGAAGAGACAACAGGTGTAACCAGGTAATCGTGGACTCAACAGCTCCAGAAGAGACAACAGGCGTAACCAGGTAACCGTGGACTCAACAGCTCCAGAAGAGACAACAGGTGTAACCAGGTAACCGTGGACTCAACAGCTCCAAAAGAGACAACTGGCGTAACCAGGTAATCGTGGACTCAACAGCTCCAGAAGAGACAACAGGCGTAACCAGGTAACCGTGGACTCAACAGCTCCAGAAGAGACAACAGGTGTAACCAGGTAACCGTGGACTCAACAGCTCCAAAAGAGACAACTGGCATAACCAGGTAACCGTGGACTCAACAGCTCCAGAAGAGACAACAGGCGTAACCAGGTAACCGTGGACTCAACAGCTCCAAAAGAGACAACTGGCGTAACCAGGTAACCGTGGACTCAACAGCTCCAGTAGAGATAGCAGGCGCAACCAGGTAACCGTGGACTCAACAGCTCCAGGAGAGATAACAGGTGTAACCAGGTAACCGTGGGACTCAACAGCTCCAGGAGAGATAACAGGCGTAACCAGGTAACCGTGGACTCAACAGCTCCAGGAGAGATAACAGGCGTAACCAGGTAACCGTGGGACTCAACAGTTCCAGGAGAGATAACAGGCGTAACCAGGTAACCGTGGACTCAACAGCTCCAGGAGAGATAACAGGTGTAACCAGGTAACCGTGGGACTCAACAGCTCCAGGAGAGATAACAGGCGTAACCAGGTAACCGTGGACTCAACAGCTCCAGGAGAGATAACAGGCGTAACCAGGTAACCGTGGGACTCAACAGTTCCAGGAGAGATAACAGGCGTAACCAGGTAACCGTGGACTCAACAGCTCCAGAAGAGACAACAGGCATAACCAGGTAACTGTGGACTCAACAGCTCCAGAAGAGACAACAGGCGTAACCAGGTAACCGTGGACTCAACAGCTTCAGAAGAGACAACAGGCGTAACCAGGTAATCGTGGACTCAACAGCTCCAGGAGAGATAACAGGCGTAACCAGGTAACCGTGGACTCAACAGCTCCAGGAGAGATAACAGGCGTAACCAGGTAACAATGGACTCAACAGCTCCAGGAGAGATAACAGGCGTAACCAAGTAACCGTGGACTCAACAGCTCCAGGAGAGATAACAGGCGTAACCAGGTAACCGTGGGACTCAACAGCTCCAGAAGAGACAACAGGCATAACCAGGTAACCGTGGACTCAACAGCTCCAGAAGAGACAACAGGCGTAACCAGGTAACCGTGGACTCAACAGCTCCAGAAGAGACAACAGGCGTAACCAGGTAATCGTGGACTCAACAGCTCCAGGAGAGATAACAGGCGTAACCAGGTAACCGTGGACTCAACAGCTCCAGGAGAGATAACAGGCGTAACCAGGTAACAATGGACTCAACAGCTCCAGGAGAGATAACAGGCGTAACCAAGTAACCGTGGACTCAACAGCTCCAGGAGAGATAACAGGCGTAACCAGGTAACCGTGGGACTCAACAGCTCCAGGAGAGATAACAGGCGTAACCAGGTAACCGTGGACTCAACAGTTCCAGGAGCGATAACAGGTGTAACCAGGTAACCGTGGACTCAACAGCTCCAGGAGAGATAATCAACTATACCACTGGAGCTAGTCTTAAGTTAGTCTCTATCTCCAAGACCAAACACTGGACACACACAGTGTTGTCCTGTTAATGAACACTGAGGCCTGTTCGTTTCTCCCTCCTTCTTTACCAAGACTTCTTTTATCTCGATGTGTTGTGACAGGTCATCCTGTCATTGTTAAAGGAGCTCATTTACAGGGTTTTAATGAAGCATCATGTGTTGCTGTGTCACTGATGAACCAGTAGTCCTGTCTGGTCCAGTAGTCCTGTCTGGTCAGGATAAAGCAGTATAAACCAGTAGTCCTGTCTGGTCAGGATAAAGCAGTATAAACCAGTAGTCCTGTCTGGTCAGGATAAAGCAGACTAAATCAGTAGTCCTGTCTGCTCAGGATAAAGCAGACTAAACCAGTAGTCCTGTCTGGTCCAGTAGTCCTGTCTGCTCAGGATAAAGCAGACTAAACCAGTAGTCCTGTCTGGTCCAGTAGTCCTATCTGGTCAGGATAAAGCAGACTCAACCAGTAGTCCTGTCTGCTCAGTATAAAGCAGACTAAACCGGTAGTCCTGCCTGCTCAGTATAAAGCAGACTAAACCGGTAGTCCTGCCGGCTCAGGATAAAGCAGACTAAACCAGTAGTCCTGTCTAGTCAGGATAAAGCAGACTAAACCAGTAGTCCTGTCTGGTCAGTATAAAGCAGACTAAACCAGTAGTCCTGTCTGCTCAGGATAAAGCAGACTAAACCAGTAGTCCTGTCTGCTCAGGATAAAGCAGACTAAACCAGTAGTCCTGTCTAGTCAGGATAAAGCAGACTAAACCAGTAGTCCTGCCTGCTCAGGATAAAGCAGACTAAACCAGTAGTCCTGCCGGCTCAGTATGAAGCAGACTAAACCAGTAGTCCTGTCTGGTCAGTATAAAGCAGACTAAACCAGTAGTCCTGTCTGGTCAGTATAAAGCAGACTAAACCAGTAGTCCTGTCTGCTCAGTATAAAGCAGACTAAACCAGTAGTCCTGTCTGCTCAGTATAAAGCAGACTAAACCAGTAGTCCTGTCTGCTCAGTATAAAGCAGACTAAACCAGTAGTCCTGCCTGCTCAGTATAAAGCAGACTAAACCAGTAGTCCTGCCGGCTCAGTATAAAACAGACTAAACCAGTAGTCCTGTCTAGTCAGGATAAAGCAGACTAAACCAGTAGTCCTGTCTGCTCAGGATGAAGCAGACTAAACCAGTAGTCCTGCCTGCTCAGTATAAAGCAGACTAAACCAGTAGTCCTGTCTGCTCAGTATAAAGCAGACTAAACCAGTAGTCCTGTCTGCTCAGGATAAAGCAGACTAAACCAATAGTACTGTCTGCTCAGGATAAAGCAGAATAAATCAGTAGTCCTGTCTAGTCAGGATAAAGCAGACTAAACCAGTAGTCCTGTCTGGTCAGGATAAAGCAGACTAACCCAGTAGTCCTGCCAGCTCAGTATAAAGCAGACTAAACCAGTAGTCCTGTCTGGTCAGGATAAAGCAGACTAAACCAGTAGTCCTGCCGGCTCAGGATAAAGCAGACTAACCCAGAACAAGCTGGGCTAACACTGATCTAATTTGAGGCTTTGGCACAGAGACTAAGGTGTCCCAAATGGCACCATATTCCCTATGTAGTGCACTACTTTTAGACTAGAGCCCTATAGGGAATAGGGGGGAACAGGGGGCGGGGAATTTTGGACTCTCCCCAGAGCACAGACATATTAAAAGTGTATCTCCTCATAGATATTGTCTGGGGAGGGGGGGTGGGGTATTTATTTTTTTGGTTCACATTTCTCCCCCGTGTTTCCACCCTAAATTGTTACATGAAAACAACAATAGTTGTAGATACAGATGTGGATATTCAGAGTCTTGGGGTTAATTCACACAGCATGCTCCAGATGTTTTCTGTGGGCTTCTTTCTCTCTGCCTGAAAAAACAGATGGAATGAACTCGACTTTCTGTATCTTGTGTCAGCTGGTTACTTAACACACAACAGATACCTGTTTCCATACAATAGCGGCAACACGTCCTGTTCTGGGTTGCAGCTGTTGCACGGCTGCAGAAAACAAACCTTATACAGAACCTTGCAGTAGGGGTCAAAAGAGGGTGCGCTCGTTTTGCTTTGCCGTGCCCCAGCTGAGAGGGGTTTACCCATTTCCATTGGTCCTAAAGTCACATCTCTATCCAATACGGGGAACCGGGCGAAGCAAAACGAATGCACCCAATAATCCAGGAAAAAGTACCGTACAGTACAGAAGTGCAGCTTTTTGAAGAGGTCTCTCCTTCACTGAGCTTTCTCGTTGATTCTAGAGCCAAATAAGTTGGGTTCGATCCCGGCTGCTTGAAAGCGAAACCAAATCTGTCCAATTTGTTATTTTTTAAATTACAAATGTTTTATTGTCTAATAAAGACAGCAATGGAGGTTAAACAGAAGAGTGATTGTTTCATTGTGATGAAAAACCAAGCCTCCCTCTGGGCCCGCGACTGAGTGTGAGGTACATGTGTGTCCACAGGGGGGCGATGAACACACCTCAGACATTTCTAATAAGGTATTTCTACAAGAGATCAAAATAACTATAAAAGAACAACAAAGGTTTCCTACTATGAATATACTGTATAATGTCACTACTATTAACTACAGTACTATGAATATACTGTATAATGTCACTACTATTAACTACAGTACTATGAATATACTGTATAATGTCACTACTATTAACTACAGTACTATGAATATACTGTATAATGTCACTACTATTAACTACAGTACTATGAATATACTGTATAATGTCACTACTATTAACTACAGGGTAACTACAGTACTATGAATATACTGTATAATGTCACTACTATTAACTACAGTACTATGAATATACTGTATAATGTCACTACTATTAACTACAGGGTAACTACAGTACTATGAATATACTGTATAATGTCACTACTATTAACTACAGTACTATGAATATACTGTATAATGTCACTACTATTAACTACAGGGTAACTACAGTACTATAAATATACTGTATATTGTCACTACTATTAACTACAGTACTATGAATATACTGTATAATGTCACTACTATTAACTACAGTACTATGAATATACTGTATAATGTCACTACTATTAACTACAGTACTATGAATATACTGTATAATGTCACTACTATTAACTACAGTACTATGAATATACTGTATAATGTCACTACTATTAACTACAGTACTATAAATATACTGTATAATGTCACTACTATTAACTACAGGGTAACTACAGTACTATGAATATACTGTATAATGTCACTACTATTAACTACAGTACTATGCATATACTGTATAATGTAACTACTATTAACTACAGTACTATGAATATACTGTATAATGTAACTACTATTAACTACAGTACTATGAATATACTGTATAATGTCACTACTATTAACTACAGTACTATGAATATACTGTATATTGTCACTACTATTAACTACAGGGTAACTACAGTACTATGAATATACTGTATATTGTCACTACTATTAACTACAGTACTATGAATATACTGTATAATGTAACTACTATTAACTACAGTACTATGAATATACTGTATAATGTCACTACTATTAACTACAGGGTAACTACAGTACTATGAATATACTGTATAATGTCACTACTATTAACTACAGTACTATAAATATACTGTATAATGTCACTACTATTAACTACAGGGTAACTACAGTACTATAAATATACTGTATAATGTCACTACTATTAACTACAGTACTATGAATATACTGTATAATGTCACTACTATTAACTACAGTACTATGAATATACTGTATAATGTCACTACTATTAACTACAGTACTATGAATATACTGTATAATGTCACTACCACCCTACAGTACATCTAAGACATTTGTAAATACCAAACAAAGTAAATTTTTGTACTATTGTGACCTCAACTAAATCCCGGTCCAGACATTTCCCCCCCCCACCCGTGCTCTTCAAACCCTCACCTTTTCTAATGTTTGACTACGAGACAAGCCGTATCCGTGACGACCAGGAATGCACCGGGCGAGCGCGGCCAGGTAACCCAACCGCCAACCACCTTCATATAGTGACGAGATCTTCTGTATCGCCCCTGTGGCTACAGCACATCTCTCCTCACTTTGACATATCTGGCAACCCAGAGGTCCTGTAAATCACTATACAGCACATCTCTCCTCAACTTGACATATCTGGCAACCCAAAGGTCCTATAAATCACTATACAGCCCATCTCTCCTCAACTTAACATATATCTGGCAACCCAGAGGTCCTGTAAATCACTATAGATACTCTACTATATTTGTCTCAGTGTTTTGGGAGTTTACAGGCTGTTGGAAGAGGAACGAGGGGCAGAATCTGAAGGCAGAAGCAGGGAAGAACTCAGACGTATTTCATCAGAGGAACGTATTTCATCAGGTAAGGAGGAAAATGACTGTGAATCTTAAGAGTGCCAAATGCCAAACTATCATGTCATAGCAGAACCACACTGAGTAATGCTGGAATGAATACACAAACCTTTGTTGGCCAATAGGGTAAACAGAGATAGTAAATAAATAGAGATAATAAATCATGTGAATCAGATTATCAACTGATCTCAGCAGTCTGTTTCTACTGTATGAGCCGTATGATGACAACAGCTCTCATACAGTCACTGAGGACAACAAGGAAGATCATAAAACCTTGGAAATAACCTAACACAACAGGCAGCAGCCATTTCACAGCCCTGATGATGTGCAGAGAGACAGAGAGAATCAAGGCTACAGGTAGCAGCCATTTCACAGCCCTGATGACGTACAGAGAGACAGAGAGAATCAAGGCTACAGGTAGCAGCCATTTCACAGCCCTGATGATGTACAGAGAGACAGAGAGAATCAAGGCTACAGGTAGCAGCCATTTCACAGCCCTGATGACGTACAGAGAGACAAAGAGAATCAAGGCTACAGGTAGCAGCCATTTCACAGCCCTGATGATGTACAGAGAGACAGAGAGAATCAAGGCTAAAGGTAGCAGCCATTTCACAGCCCTGATGATGTACAGAGAGACAGAGAGAATCAAGGCTACAAGTAGCAGCCATTTCACAGCCAACTAACTATGTCCATGACGTTTAAGAGGGATTCTGTAACACTTCAATGTCCTCTGGGTCGATTTTGGGGATTTTATCAAAATAAAAAACATGTTTTTATTCTTTATATGTTAAGTCCACACTGCGATCATCCCAGGAGTTTTTAAACACCTCTCTGTCAAGTATTTTAGATACTTTTCAGATGCATTTTATACCTCAAGTTCACTGTTTTGCCCTTGTCCCTGACACCAGACTTGTGAGCTTCTACTCTGTTTTTCTATGTGAAAAAACAAACAATAATTACACATTATATAATGTTACCTACTAGAGAAAGAGTCAATTAAATCAAATCTATATCAATATTTATTGTGAATATGCCCTTTATATTGTTTATTTTACACAAAATATACCTGTCGTTTGGCAGTTGTGTCATTTCCACCACTGAGGGCAACTTCCTCATTAATAAAGTGTTTCCAAAAAAGAATGTTCACTTAGTTACTTCTACTGGAGGACTTCTCCAAAAGATTGACAGAGAAGTTGGGGAAACAAGTGTGCAACATCCTCCCAAACTGAGAGAATTAAAAGAGGAGATCCTCGTACATATTGACTTTGCAGAGAAACTACCTGTGTAAATACTCCAGAGAGTTGTGATTCTCACAAGCAGGTGACCCTCCACACCTGTGTTGGATATTACCCACAAATGATACAAATCAAATCAAATTTATTTATATAGCCCTTCGTACATCAGCTGATATCTCAAAGTGCTGTACAGAAACCCAGCCTAAAACCCCAAATAGCAAGCAATGCAGGTGTAGAAGCACGGTGGCTAGGAAAAACTCCCTAGAAAGGCCAAAACCTAGGAAGAAACCTAGAGAGGAACCAGGCTATGTGGGGTGGCCAGTCCTCTTCTGGCTGTGCCGGATGGAGATTATAACAGAACATGGCCAAGATGTTTAAATGTTCATAAATGACCAGCATGGTCGAATAATAATAGGGCAGAACAGTTGAAACTGGAGCAGCAGCACGGCCAGGTGGACTGGGGACAGCAAGGAGTCATCATGTCAGGTAGTCCTGGGGCATGGTCCTAGGGCTCAGGTCCTCCGAGAGAGAGAAAGAAAGAGAGAAGGAGAGAATTAGAGAACGCACACTTAGATTCACACAGGACACCGAATAGGACAGGAGAAGTACTCCAGATATAACAAACTGACCCCAGCCCCCCGACACATAAACTACTGCAGCATAAATACTGGAGGCTGAGACAGGAGGGGTCAGGAGACACTGTGGCCCCATCCGAGGACACCCCCGGACAGGGCCAAACAGGAAGGATATAACCCCACCCACTTTTCCAAAGCACAGCCCCCACACCACTAGAGTTACCGTTTCACGTTGCTCACTGAGCTCTTCTATGCAGCATGACACCCCCTCTGCTATCTGGGCCCCATCTCTCAGAAACACTGGCCGACTTCCTGGAGCTCCGCCCATCGGCATCTTTTTGGAATCTTTCTTCGTCTTATATCGATTAATTGTGTTACAATGGTTGTTGTTTAAAATGTTTGAAATAAAATATTATTTACATAGATATCATATCCACCCCCACCTAGTCATATCCACCCCCACCTTGTCATATCCACTCCCACCTTGTCATATCCACCCCCACCTTGTCATATCCACCCCCACCTTGTCATATCCACCCCCCACCCCCACCTTGTCATATCCACCCCCACCCCCACCTTGTCATATCCAACCCCCACCCCCACCTTGTCATATCCACCCCCCCACCCCCACCTTGTCATATCCACCCCCACCTTGTCATATCCACCCCCACCTTGTCATATCCACCCCCCACCCCCACCTTGTCATACCCACCCCCCACCCCCACCTTGTCATATCCACCCCCACCTTGTCATATCCACCCCCACCTTGTCATATCCACCCCAACTTGTCATATCCACCCCACCTTGTCATATCCACCCCACCTTGTCATATCCACCCCCACCTTGTCATATCCACCCCCACCTAGTCATATCCACCCCCACCTTGTCATATCCACCCCCCCACCCCCACCTTGTCATATCCACCCCCACCTTGTCATATCCACCCCCACCTTGTCATATCCACCCCCCACCCCCACCTTGTCATATCCACCCCCACCTTGTCATACCCACCCCCACCTTGTCCTATCCACCCCCACCCCCACCTTGTAATATCCACCCCCACCTTGTCCTATCCACCCCCACCTTGTCATATCCACCCCCCACCCCCACCTTGTCATATCCACCCCCACCTTGTCATATCCAACCCCCACCCCCACCTTGTCATATCCACCCCCACCTTGTCATATCCACCCCCCACCGCCCACCTTGTCATATCCAACCCCCACCTTGTCATATCCACCCCCCCACCCCCACCTTGTCATATCCACCCCCACCTAGTCATATCCACCCCCACCTTGTCATAGTCCACCCCCACCTTGTCATATCCACCCCCCACCCCCACCTTGTCATACCCCCCCCCCACCCCCACCTTGTCATATCCACCCCCACCTTGTCATATCCACCCCCACCCTAGTCATATCCACCCCCACCTTGTCATATCCACCCCCCACCCCCACCTTGTCATATCCACCCCCACCTTGTCATATCCACCCCCACCTTGTCATATCCACCCCCCCACCCCCACCTTGTCATATCCACCCCACCTTGTCATACCCACCCCCACCTTGTCCTATCCACCCCCACCCCCACCTTGTAATATCCACCCCCACCTTGTCCTATCCACCCCCACCTTGTCATATCCACCCCCCACCCCCACCTTGTCATATCCCCCCCACCTTGTCATATCCAACCCCACCCCCACCTTGTCATATCCACCCCCACCTTGTCATATCCACCCCCCCACCCCCCACCTTGTCATATCCAACCCCCACCTTGTCATATCCACCCCCCACCCCCACCTTGTCATATCCACCCCCACCTAGTCATATCCACCCCACCTTGTCATATCCACCCCCACCTTGTCATATCCACCCCCCACCCCCACCTTGTCATACCCACCCCCCACCCCCCACCTTGTCATATCCACCCCCACCTTGTCATATCCACCCCCACCTTGTCATATCCACCCCCACCTTGATATATCCACCCCCACCTTGTCCTATCCACCCCCACCTTGTCCTATCCACCCCCACCTTGTCCTATCCACCCCCACCTTGTCATACCCACCCCCACCTTGTCATATCCACCCCCACCTTGTCATATCCACCCCCACCTAGTCATATCCACCCCCACCTTGTCATATCCACCCCCACCTTGTCATATCCACCCCCCACCCCCACCTTGTCATATCCACCCCCACCTTGTCATACCCACCCCCACCTTGTCCTATCCACCGCCACCCCCACCTTGTCCTATCCACCCCCACCTTGTCATATCCACCCCCCACCCCCACCTTGTCATATCCACCCCCCACCTTGTCATATCCACCCCCACCTTGTCATATCCACCCCCCACCCCCACCTTGTCATATCCACCCCCCACCTTGTCATACCCACCCCCACCTTGTCCTATCCACCCCCACCCCCACCTTGTAATATCCACCCCCACCTTGTCCTATCCACCCCCACCTTGTCATATCCACCCCCCACCCCCACCTTGTCATATCCACCCCCACCTTGTCATATCCAACCCCCACCCCCACCTTGTCATATCCACCCCCACCTTGTCATATCCACCCCCCACCCCCACCTTGTCATATCCAACCCCCACCTTGTCATATCCACCCCCCACCCCCACCTTGTCATATCCACCCCCACCTAGTCATATCCACCCCCACCTTGTCATATCCACCCCCACCTTGTCATATCCACCCCCCACCCCCACCTTGTCATACCCACCCCCCACCCCCACCTTGTCATAATCCACCCCCACCTTGTCATATCCACCCCCACCTTGTCATATCCACCCCCACCTTGATATATCCACCCCCACCTTGTCCTATCCACCCCCACCTTTTCCTATCCACCCCCACCTTGTCCTATACCACCCCCACCTTGTCATACCCACCCCCACCTTGTCATATCCACCCCCACCTTGTCATATCCACCCCCACCTAGTCATATCCACCCCCACCTTGTCATATCCACCCCCACCGTGTCATATCCACCCCCCACCCCCACCTTGTCATATCCACCCCCAACCTTGTCATACCCACCCCCACCTTGTCCTATCCACCGCCACCCCCACCTTGTCCTATCCACCCCCACCTTGTCATAGTCCACCCCCCACCCCACCTTGTCATATCCACCCCCACCTTGTCATATCCAACCCCACCCCCACCTTGTCATATCCAACCCCCACCTTGTCATATCCACCCCCCACCCCCACCTTGTCATATCAACCCCCACCCCCACCTTGTCATATCCACCCCCCACCCCCACCTTGTTCATATCCACCCCCACCTAGTCATATCCACCCCCACCTTGTCATATCCACCCCACCTTGTCATATCCACCCCCCACTTGTCATATCCACCCCCACCTTGTCATATCCACCCCCACCTTGATATATCCACCCCCACCTTGTCCTGTCCACCCCCACCTTGTCCTATCCACCCCCACCTTGTCCTATCCCACCCCCACCTTGTCATACCCACCCCCACCTTGTCATATCCACCCCCCACCTTGTCATATCCACCCCCACCTTGTCATATCCACCCCCCACCCCCACCTTGTCATACCCACCCCCCACCCCCACCTTGTCTACCACCCCCCACCCCCACCTTGTCATATCCACCCCCACCTTGTCATATCCACCCCCACCTTGTCATATCCACCCCCACCTTGTCATATCCACCCCCACCTAGTCATATCCACCCCCACCTTGTCATATCCACCCCCCACCCCCACCTTGTCATATCCACCCCCACCTTGTCATATCCACCCCCACCTTGTCATATCCACCCCCCACCCCCACCTTGTCATATCCACCCCCACCTTGTCATACCCACCCCCACCTTGTCCTATCCACCCCCACCCCCACCTTGTAATATCCACCCCCACCTTGTCATATCCACCCCCACCTAGTCATATCCACCCCCACCTTGTCATATCCACCCCCACCTTTCATACCCACCCCCCACCCCCACATTGTCATATTCACCCCCACCTTGTCATATCCACCCCACCCTTGTCATATCCACCCCCACCTTGTCCTATCCACCCCCACCCCCACCTTGCTTGTCATATCCACCCCCACCTTGTCATATCCACCCCCACCTTGTCCTATCCACCCCCACCTAGTCATATCCACCCCACCTTGATATATCCACCCCCACCTTGTCATATCCACCCCCCACCCCCACCTTGTCATATCCACCGCCACCTTGTCATACCCACCCACACCTTGTCATATCCACCCCCACCTAGTCATATTACCCCCACCTTGTCATATCCACCCCCACCTTGTCATATCCACCCCCACCTTGTCATATCCACCCCCACCTTGTCATATCCACCCCCACCTTGTCATACCCACCCCCACCTTGTCATATCCACCCCCACCTTGTCATATCCACCCCCACCTAGTCATATCCACCCCCACCTAGTCATATCCACCCCCACCTTGTCATATCCACCCCCCACCCCCACCTTGTCATATCCACCCCCACCTTGTCATATCCACCCCCACCTAGTCATATCCACCCCCACCTAGTCATATCCACCCCCCACCCCCACCTTGTCATATCCACCCCCACCCCCACCTTGTCCTATCCACCCCCACCTAGTCATATCCACCCCCACCTTGTCATATCCACCCCCACCTTGTCCTATCCACCCCCACCTTGTCATATCCACCCCCACCTTGTCATACCCACCCCCACCTTGTCATATCCACCCCCACCTTGTCATATCCACCCCCACCTTGTCATATCCACCCCCACCCCCACCTTGTCATATCCACCCCCACCTTGTCATATCCACCCCCACCTTGTCATATCCACCCCCACCTTGTCATATCCACCCCCACCCCCACCTTGTCATATCCACCCCCACCTTGTCATATCCACCCCCACCTTGTCATATCCACCCCCACCTTGTCATATCCACCCCCACCTTGTCATATCCACCCCCACCTTGTCATATCCACCCCCACCTTGTCATATCCACCCCCACCTTGTCATACCCACCCCCACCTTGTCATATCCACCCCCACCTTGTCATATCCACCCCCACCTAGTCATATCCACCCCCACCTAGTCATATCCACCCCCACCTTGTCATATCCACCCCCCACCCCCACCTTGTCATATCCACCCCCACCTTGTCATATCCACCCCCACCTAGTCATATCCACCCCCACCTAGTCATATCCACCCCCACCCCCACCTTGTCATATCCACCCCCACCCCCACCTTGTCCTATCCACCCCCACCTAGTCATATCCACCCCCACCTTGTCATATCCACCCCCACCTTGTCCTATCCACCCCCACCTTGTCATATCCACCCCCACCTTGTCATACCCACCCCCACCTTGTCATATCCACCCCCACCTTGTCATATCCACCCCCACCTTGTCATATCCACCCCCACCCCCACCTTGTCATATCCACCCCCACCTTGTCATATCCACCCCCACCTTGTCATATCCACCCCCACCTTGTCATATCCACCCCCCACCCCCACCTTGTCATATCCACCCCCACCTTGTCATATCCACCCCCACCTTGTCATATCCACCCCCACCTTGTCATATCCACCCCCACCCCCACCTTGTCATATCCACCCCCACCCCACCTTGTCATATCCACCCCCACCTTGTCATATCCACCCCCACCTTGTCATATCCACCCCCACCTTGTCATATCCACCCCCACCTTGTCATATCCACCCCCACCCCCACCTTGTCATATCCACCCCCACCTTGTCATATCCACCCCCACCTTGTCATATCCACCCCCACCTTGTCCTATAGGTAGGTCCTTACCCTCTCCCTGTCATATCCACCCCCACCTTGTCCTATAGGTAGGTCCTTACCCTCTCCCTGTCATATCCACCCCCACCTTGTCCTATAGGTAGGTCCTTACCCTCTCCCTGTCCTATCCACCCCCACCTTGTCCTATAGGTAGGTCCTTACCCTCTCCCTGTAGGTCCCACCCCCACCTTGTCCTATAGGTAGGTCCTTACCCTCTCCCTGTAGGTCCCACCCCCACCTTGTCCTATAGGTAGGTCCTTACCCTCTCCCTGTAGGTCCCACCCCCACCTTGTCCTATAGGTAGGTCCTTACCCTCTCCCTGTCCTATCCACCCCCACCTTGTCCTATAGGTAGGTCCTTACCCTCTCCCTGTCATATCCACCCCCACCTTGTCATATCCACCCCCACCCCCACCTTGTCATATCCACCCCCACCTTGTCATATCCACCCCCACCTTGTCCTATCCACCCCCACCTTGTCATATCCACCCCCACCTTGTCATATCCACCCCCACCTTGTCCTATAGGTAGGTCCTTACCCTCTCCCTGTCCTATCCACCCCCACCTTGTCCTATAGGTAGGTCCTTACCCTCTCCCTGTCCTATCCACCCCCACCTTGTCCTATAGGTAGGTCCTTACCCTCTCCCTGTCATATCCACCCCCACCTTGTCATATCCACCCCCACCCCCACCTTGTCATATCCACCCCCACCTTGTCATATCCACCCCCACCTTGTCCTATCCACCCCCACCTTGTCATATCCACCCCCACCTTGTCATATCCACCCCCACCTTGTCCTATAGGTAGGTCCTTACCCTCTCCCTGTCATATCCACCCCCACCTTGTCCTATAGGTAGGTCCTTACCCTCTCCCTGTCCTATCCACCCCCACCTTGTCCTATAGGTAGGTCCTTACCCTCTCCCTGTCCTATCCACCCCCACCTTGTCATATCCACCCCCACCTTGTCCTATAGGTAGGTCCTTACCCTCTCCCTGTCCTATCCACCCCCACCTTGTCATATCCACCCCCACCTTGTCCTATAGGTAGGTCCTTACCCTCTCCCTGTAGGTCCCACCCCCACCTTGTCCTATAGGTAGGTCCTTACCCTCTCCCTGTAGGTCCCACCCCCACCTTGTCCTATAGGTAGGTCCTTACCCTCTCCCTGTAGGTCCCACCCCCCACCTTGTCCTATAGGTAGGTCCTTACCCTCTCCCTGTAGGTCCCACCCCCACCTTGTCCTATAGGTAGGTCCTTACCCTCTCCCTGTCCTATCCACCCCCACCTTGTCCTATAGGTAGGTCCTTACCCTCTCCCTGTCATATCCACCCCCACCTTGTCATATCCACCCCCACCCCCACCTTGTCATATCCACCCCCACCTTGTCATATCCACCCCCACCTTGTCCTATCCACCCCCACCTTGTCATATCCACCCCCACCTTGTCATATCCACCCCCACCTTGTCCTATAGGTAGGTCCTTACCCTCTCCCTGTCCTATCCACCCCCACCTTGTCCTATAGGTAGGTCCTTACCCTCTCCCTGTCCTATCCACCCCCACCTTGTCCTATAGGTAGGTCCTTACCCTCTCCCTGTCATATCCACCCCCACCTTGTCATATCCACCCCCACCCCCACCTTGTCATATCCACCCCCACCTTGTCATATCCACCCCCACCTTGTCCTATCCACCCCCACCTTGTCATATCCACCCCCACCTTGTCATATCCACCCCCACCTTGTCCTATAGGTAGGTCCTTACCCTCTCCCTGTCATATCCACCCCCACCTTGTCCTATAGGTAGGTCCTTACCCTCTCCCTGTCCTATCCACCCCCACCTTGTCCTATAGGTAGGTCCTTACCCTCTCCCTGTCCTATCCACCCCCACCTTGTCATATCCACCCCCACCTTGTCCTATAGGTAGGTCCTTACCCTCTCCCTGTCCTATCCACCCCCACCTTGTCATATCCACCCCCACCTTGTCCTATAGGTAGGTCCTTACCCTCTCCCTGTAGGTCCCACCCCCACCTTGTCCTATAGGTAGGTCCTTACCCTCTCCCTGTAGGTCCCACCCCCACCTTGTCCTATAGGTAGGTCCTTACCCTCTCCCTGTAGGTCCCACCCCCACCTTGTCCTATAGGTAGGTCCTTACCCTCTCCCTGTAGGTCCCACCCCCACCTTGTCCTATAGGTAGGTCCTTACCCTCTCCCTGTCCTATCCACCCCCACCTTGTCCTATAGGTAGGTCCTTACCCTCTCCCTGTAGGTCCCATATTTTCACGGTAAATGAGTATATGTTGTATAATTTATATTGCTTGATGTGTTTTAGACGGGGGAATCATATGGTTGTTGTCGTCACTAAACGCTTGGGGAGAAATATCTTATTTTTCATGATACATGTTTTCAGCTCTTCACCAAAGCAAGTTTAAACATTCAGGCGTCGTGTTGAATTATTAATTCAGGAAAACCTTAAAAATCACTTTAAATAATATTCAATACAAGTTAACGTACAAATGTATAAGAAATGTGTTATAAATTAATTTTATGATATTTAATTTTCAACAACAACAAAAAAAGATGTTTAATGACATTTTGTCTGAGAAAAATGAGAAAAATATTTAAATTCCTGAATAGTACGATGGCAGACATGATCAGATATAGTTTCTAAACAAATCAAAGACAATTATAATACTGCTCAAATGGTGTTTCAATAAGTTTTAATTTCTGAAAGCTTGCAGGACGAAAAGTGCCCGAAGTTACAGAATCACCCTCAATCTCTACATAGCATTTCACTACACTAGCATTAACATCTGCTAACCATGTGTATGTGACCAATAACATGTCATTTGATTTATAAGAGACGAAGGCTTTAGAAATGTGACAGAGAGCGACACAGCCTGGGGTCTCATATATTATATTGTCCATGTCCCAAATGGCTCCCTATTCTCTACATAGTGCACTACTTTAGACCAGGGCCCATAGGGCATGGCACCCTATTCCCTATATAGTGCACTACTTTAGACCAGAGCCCTATGGCACCCTATTCCCTATATAGTGCACTACTTTAGACCAGAGCCCTATGGCACCCTGTTCCCTATATAGTGCACTACTTTAGACCAGGACCCTATGGCACCCTATTCCCTATATAGTGCACTACTTTTGACCAGGGCCCATAGGGACGCACACATATTGGTTATGATGACAGGAAGCTACAGTCAGTGAATGGATATGCTAATCATTCACAGGTTTATGCTTCAATGATTCAGTCACTAAGACTTAATACAGGAGCTCACTAGTCAATGATTCAGTCACTAAGACTCAATACCGGAGCTCACTAGTCAATGATTTAGCCACTAAGACTCAATACCGGAGCTCACTAGTCAATGATTCAGCCACTAAGACTCAATACCGGAGCTCACTAGTCAATGACTCAGCCAATAAGACTCAATACAGGAGATCACTAGTCAAAGACTCAATACCGGAGCTCACTAGTCAATGATTCAGCCACTAAGACTCAATACCGGAGCTCACTAGTCAATGATTCAGCCACTAAGACTCAATACCGGAGCTCACTAGTCAATGATTCAGTCACTAAGACTTAATACCGGAGGTCACTAGTCAATGATTCAGCCACTAAGACTCAATACCGGAGCTCACTAGTCAAAGACTCAATACCAGAGCTCACTACTCACTAGTCAAAGACTCAATACCGGAGCTCACTAGTCAATGATTCAGCCACTAAGACTCAATACCGGAGCTCACTAGTCAATGATTCAGCCACTAAGACTCAATACCGGAGCTCACTAGTCAATGATTCAGCCACTAAGACTCAATACCGGAGCTCACTAGTCAATGATTCAGCCACTAAGACTCAATACCGGAGCTCACTAGTCAATGATTCAGCCACTAAGACTCAATACCGGAGCTCACTAGTCAATGATTCAGCCACTAAGACTCAATACCGGAGCTCACTAGTCAAAGACTCAATACCAGAGCTCACTACTCACTAGTCAAAGACTCAATACCGGAGCTCACTAGTCAATGATTCAGCCACTAAGACTCAATACCGGAGCTCACTAGTCAATGATTCAGCCACTAAGACTCAATACCGGAGCTCACTAGTCAATGATTCAGCCACTAAGACTCAATACAGGAGCTCACTAGTCAATGATTCAGCCACTAAGACTCAATACCAGAGCTCACTAGTCAATGACTCATCCAATAAGACTCAATACCGGAGCTCACTAGTCAATGATTCAGCCAATAAGACTCAATACTAGTCAATGGACAAAATATGTAGTCTATGCAGCACGGTGGTCGGAATGTCTAGATGAGGTAAAAAACTCTCAGAAGTTTATCTGACCAATAAACACTGACTGTGGTATAATATCATGTTAAGAAGACAGCGGTCCAACATTCTATATGATACTGTTACCAAGACTACAGTATCAGAATATACACTGCTCAAAAAAATTAAGGGAATACTAAAATAACACATCCTAGATCTGAATGAATGAAATATTCTTATTAAATACTTTTTTCTTTACATAGTTGAATGTGCTGACAACAAAATCACACAAAAATTATCAATGGAAATCAAATGTATCAACCCATGGAGGTCTGGATTTGGAGTCACACTCAAAATTAAAGTGGAAAACCACACTACAGGCTGATCCAAATTTGATGTAATGTCCTTAAAACAAGTCAAAATGAGGCTCAGTAGTGTGTGTGGCCTCCACGTGCCTGTATCACCTCCCTACAATGCCTGGGCATCCTGATGAGGTGGCGGATGGTCTCCTGAGGGATCTCCTCCCAGACCTGGACTAAAGCATCCGCCAACTCCTGGACAGTCTGTGGTGCAACGTGGCGTTGGTGGATGGAGCGAGACATGATGTCCCAGATGTGCTCAATTGGATTCAGGTCTGGGGAACGGGCGGGCCAGTCCATAGCATCAATACCTTCCTCTTGCAGGAACTGCTGACACACTCCAGCCACATGAGGTCTAGCATTGTCTTACATTAGGAGGAACCCAGGGCCAACCGCACCAGCATATGGTCTCACAAGGGGTCTGAGGATCTCATCTCGGTACCTAATGGCAGTCAGGCGAGCACATACCTCTGGCGAGCACATGGAAGGCTGTGCGGCCCCCCAAATAAATGCCACCCCACCCCACACCCTGACTGACCCACCGCCAAACCGGTCATGCTGGAGGATGTCGCAGGCAGCAGAACGTTCTCCACGGCGTCTCCAGACTCTGTCACGTGCTCAGTGTGAACCTGCTTTCATCTGTGAAGAGCACAGGGCACCAGTGGCGAATTTGCCAATCTTGGTGTTCTCTGGCAAATGCCAAACGTCCTGCACGGTGTTGGGCTGTAAGCACAAAACCCACCTGTGGACGTCGGGCCCTCATACCACCCTCATGGAGTCTGTTTCTGACCGTTTGAGCAGACACATGCACATTTGTGGCCTGCTGGAGGTCATTTTGCAGGGCTCCTCCTGCTCCTCCTTGCACAAAGGCGGAGGTAGCGGTCCTGCTGCTGGGTTGTTGCCTTCCTACGGCCTCCTCCACGTCTCCTGATGTACAGGCCTGTCTCCTAGTCGCGCCTCCATGCTCTGGACACTACGCTGACAGACACAGTGAACCTTCTTGCCACAGCTCGCATTGATGTGCCATCCTGGATGAGCTGCACTACCTGAGCCACTTGTGTGGGTTGTAGACTCCGTCTCATGCTACCACTAGAGTGAAAGCACCGCCAGCATTCAAAAGTGACCAAAACATCAGCCAGGAAGCATAGGAACTGAGAAGTGATCTGTGGTCACCACCTGCAAAACCACTCCTTTATTGGTTGGTGTCTTGCTAATTGCCTATAATTTCCACCTGTTGTCTATTCCATTTGCACAACAGCATGTGAAATGTATTGTCAATCCGTGTTGCTTCCTAAGTGGACAGTTTGATTTCACAGAAGTGTGATTGACTTGGAGTTACATTGTGCTGTTTAAGTGTTCCCTTTATTTTTTTGAGCAGTGTACATTGTGTGCAAAAGGCATGTTTTGCAGATTAACACTGAGGTGATGAATGATCAGATGGTCATTGTTTAAGTGTTCCCTTTATTTTTTGAGCAGTGTATTATTGGACAATGTTGTATGAGATCAATCAAACTGAACCACATCTTCATTTCCTGTTTCATACAGGAACTACAACATTCCAGAAAGATGACAAATGGCAGTAAGGAAGAGGGTAAGGACCTACAGGAAGAGGGTAAGGACCTACAGGAAGAGGGTAAGGACCTACAGGAAGAGGGTAAGGACCTACAGGGAGAGGGTAAGGACCTACAGGGAGAGGGTAAGGACATACAGGGAGAGGGTAAGGACCTACAGGAAGAGGGTAAGGACCTACAGGAAGAGGGTAAGGACCTACAGGAAGAGGGTAAGGACATGGACCTACAGGGAGAGGGTAAGGACCTACAGGGAGAGGGTAAGGACCTACAGGAAGAGGGTAAGGACCTACAGGAAGAGGGTAAGGACATGGACCTACAGGGAGAGGGTAATGACCTACAGGGAGAGGGTAAGGACCTACAGGGAGAGGGTAAGGACCTACAGGGAGAGGGTAAGGTCAAGGACCTATAGGGAGAGGGGAAGGACAAGGACCTACAGGAAGAAGGTAAGGACATGGGCCTACAGGGAGAGGGTAAGGACAAGGACCTATAGGGAGAGGGTAAGGACAAGGACCTATAGGGAGAGGGTGAGGACAAGGACCTACAGGGAGAGGGTAAGGACATACAGGGAGAGGGTAAGGACCTACAGGGAGAGGGTAAGGACCTACAGGAAGAGGGTAAGGACCTACAGGGAGAGGGTAAGGACCTACAGGAAGAGGGTAAGTACATGGACCTACAGGGAGAGGGTAAGGACATACAGGGAGAGGGTAAGGACCTACAGGGAGAGGGTAAGGACCTACAGGAAGAGGGTAAGGACCTACAGGAAGAGGGTAAGGACATGGACCTACAGGGAGAGGGTAATGACCTACAGGGAGAGGGTAAGGACCTACAGGGAGAGGGTAAGGACCTACAGGGAGAGGGTAAGGACAAGGACCTATAGGGAGAGGGGAAGGACAAGGACCTACAGGAAGAAGGTAAGGACATGGGCCTACAGGGAGAGGGTAAGGACAAGGACCTATAGGGAGAGGGTAAGGACAAGGACCTATAGGGAGAGGGTGAGGACAAGGACCTACAGGGAGAGGGTAAGGACAAGGACCTATAGGGAGAGGGTGAGGACAAGGACCTACAGGGAGAGGGTAAGGACAAGAACCTACAGGGAGAGGGTAAGGACAAGGACCTACAGGGAGAGGGTAAGGACAGGGACCTACAGGAAGAGGGTAAGGACATGGGCCTACAGGGAGAGGGTAAGGACAAGGACCTACAGGGAGAGGGTAAGGACAAGGACCTACAGGGAGAGGGTAAGGACAAGGACCTACAGGGAGAGGGTAAGGACAAGGACCTACAGGAAGAGGGTAAGGACATGGGCCTACAGGGAGAGGGTAAGGACAAGAACCTACAGGGAGAGGGTAAGGACATGGGCCTACAGGGAGAGGGTAAGGACATGGACCTATAGGGAGAGGGTAAGGACCTACAGGGAGAGGGTAAGGACCTACAGGGAGAGGGTAAGGGCCTACAGGGAGAGGGTAAGGACCTACAGGAAGAGGGTAAGGACCTACAGGGAGAGGGTAAGGACCTACAGGAAGAGGGTAATGACATGGGCCTACAGGGAGAGGGTAAGGGCCTACAGGGAGAGTGTAAGGACCTACAGGGAGAGGGTAAGGACCTACAGGCAGAGGGTAATGACCTACAGGCAGAGGGTAAAGACATGGACCTACAGGAAGAGGGTAAGGGCCTAAAGGGAGAGGGTAAGGGCCTACAGGGAGAGGGTAAGGACATGGGTCTACAGGGAGAGGGTAAGGACCTATAGGGAGAGGGTAAGGGCCTACAGGGAGAGGGTAAGGACCTACAGGGAGAGGGTAAGGGCCTACAGGAAGAGGGTAAGGACATGGGTCTACATGTAGAGTTTGGATTGCCATTTCAGATCAACATTTCATCTGTGTTCCAAAGACATTCAGTAGGTTGTAGAAAGTTTTTTTTTGGTTGAGGACTAATGATTAAAGAACAGCCCAACCAACTAATATAGAGAAACATCACAACTTTTCTACATCTAACACTGCTCATAACTGTGGTTCAGAGTTCCAGCCCCTACCCTCTCCCCCTCGCTCCTCTCTGCCCTCTCCCCCTCGCTCCTCTCTGCGCTCCGGCCAATCTCCAACCCACTCCAGAGACCGAGGCCGGGTGACCTTCGCTCAGGACTGTCGCAGTGACAACACCACCTCTGATATGTCAACACCTGACCCGCAGAACCTCCAGCCCAACCTTCAGCCTAACCTCCAGCCCAACCTCCAGCCCAACCTCCAGCCCAACCTCCAGCCTAACCTCCAGCCCAACCTTCAGCTCAACCTCCAGCCTAACCTCCAGCCTAACCTCCAGCCTAACCTCCAGCCCAACCTCCAGCCCAACCTCCAGCCTAACCTCCAGCCTAACCTTCAGCTCAACCTCCAGCCTAACCTCCAGCCTAACCTCCAGCCCAACCTCCAGCCCAACCTCCAGCCCAACCTCCAGCCCAACCTCCAACCGTATGATACCCAACTGGGCAGGGGACATGCACCGTGGACCCCTCCATTGGGGACAGACCCAGAGCCACAAGACCCAGTACAGGCCCCAAAAGCCTGGGCCCCTGAGTGCAGCCATGCCCATTGGCCCTCCCTCTCCTCCAGCTTGACTCCAGTACTCCAGCCCCTGGCTCCACCTCCCAGAGATACAGACTTGGAGTCCCGGACCAGCAGACTGCTGAGGCTCCCCTCAGGTTAGAGACCATATCAATTACCAACAGTAATATAGAGCACAGTTACGTGTAATATTACTCTAAGTATAATACAGTAATTACCAATATATGGTGATAACCAAATCACAGCCAGTGTCTGGAAAGTGGACCATTACTATCAGATGATATCACTGTGTAGTAGTAGTATTAGTAGTAGTAGTACCAATAGTAGTAGTAGTACCAATAGTAGTAGTAGTAGTAGTAGTCTTAGTGGTAGTAGTAGTAGTGTAGTAGTAGTAGTAGTAGTACCAGTAGAAGTAGTCGTAGTAGTAGTAGTAGTAACAGCAGTAGTAGTATAGTAGTAGTAGTAGTAGTAGTAGTAGTAGTAGTAGTAGTGTAGTATTAGTAACAGTAGTAGTAGTGTAGTAGTAGTGTAGTATTAGTAACAGTAGTAGTAGTAGCAGTAGTAGTGTAGTATTAGTAACAGTAGTAGTAGTGTAGTAGTAGTGTAGTATTAGTAACAGTAGTAGTAGTGTAGTATTATTAACAGTAGTAGTAGTAGTAACAGAAGTAGTAGTAGAGTAGTAGTGGTAGTTGTAGTAGTAGTAGTATAGTAGTGGTAGTAGTTACTATCTGGTGATGTCATTTTCTTTGTAAAATCTCATTCCCGAATTGATGCTCATGTTTCATTTTAGCCACTAGAGGGCAGACTTGTACAAGGAAACTAAATACCCACGTTAGAGAACTGTACAGACCAGGGTCAATGGTCGTAGTGGTCTCCTAGTCATTGTGTGCGTCCCAAATGGCACCCTGTACTGTCTTCATTCCCTATGAGTTATGGACAAAGGTGTGTAGTGCACTATCTAGGGAACACAGTGATATTTAGAACACCAGTCTGTATCTCCTCTACAGACCAGGCTACTTCTCTAAGAGATGGGTGTGTTGTTGTCTCCTCCCCTCTCCAGTCTGTATCTCCTCTACAGACCAGGCTACTTCTCTAAGAGATGGGTGTGTTGTCGTCTCCTCTACAGACCAGGCTACTTCTCTAAGAGATGGGTGTGTTGTCGTCTCCTCTACAGACCAGGCTACTTCTCTAAGAGATGGGTGTGTTGTCGTCTCCTCTACAGACCAGGCTACTTCTCTAGAGATGGGTGTGTTGTCGTCTCCTCTACAGACCAGGCTACTTCTCTAAGAGATGGGTGTGTTGTCGTCTCCTCTACAGACCAGGCTACTTCTCTAAGAGATGGGTGTGTTGTTGTCTCCTCTACAGACCAGGCTACTTCTCTAAGAGATGGGTGTGTTGTCGTCTCCTCTACAGACCAGGCTACTTCTCTAAGAGATGGGTGTGTTGTTGTCTCCTCTACAGACCAGGCTACTTCTCTAAGAGATGGGTGTGTTGTCTCCTTCCCACACCAGTCTGTTTCTCCTCTACAGACCAGGCTACTTCTCTAAGAGATGGGTGTGTTGTTGTCTCCTCTACAGACCAGGCTACTTCTCTAAGAGATGGGTGTGTTGTTGTCTCCTCTACAGACCAGGCTACTTCTCTAAGAGATGGGTGTGTTGTCTCCTTCCCTCTCCAGTCTGTTTCTCCTCTACAGACCAGGCCACTTCTCTTAAGAGATGGGTGTGTTGTTGTCTCCTCTACAGAACAGGCTACTTCTCTAAGAGATGGGTGTGTTGTTGTCTCCTTCCCTCTCCAGTCTGTTTCTCCTCTACAGACCAGGCTACTTCTCTAAGAGATGGGTGTGTTGTTGTCTCCTCTACAGACCAGGCTACTTCTCTAAGAGATGGGTGTGTTGTTGTCTCCTCTACAGACCTGTATGTAGCCACTCACCGATCAGACGACTCCACTGTCCTTCGGCGGTTCTCTGAAGGGGCCAGTCGGTGCCAGAGTCCAGCCCCACGGAGTGTCTCTGTGGACAGGCTGCTGGATCACCAGAGCCCCAGGCTTCAGCAGGCCTCCAGGATACAACATGGAGGATCTCCCCAGAGACAGAGCATGGAGCAGGGCTGTCTGGCTGCTCTTACTCCCCCTGGTCCGGTAGACTACACTGGGCAGACTGCCGGGTCCTGTCTCTACTCTCCCTCTGGTCAGGTAGACTACACTGGGCAGACTTCCGGGTCCTGTCTCTACTCTCCCTCTGGTCTGGTAGACTACCCTGGGCAGACTGCCCGGTCTGGTCTCTACTCTCCCTCTGGTCCGGTAGACTACACTGGGCAGACTACACTGGGCAGACTGCCTGGTCCGGTCTCTACTCCAGTCTCTACTCTTCCTCTGGTCCAGTAGACTACACTGGGCAGACTACACTGGGCAGACTGCCTGTTCCGGTCTCTACTCCGGTCTCTACTCTCCCTCTGGTCCGGTAGACTACACTGGGCAGACTACACTGGGCAGACTGCCTGGTCCGGTCTCTACTCCAGTATCTACTCTTCCTCTGGTCCAGTAGACTACACTGGGCAGACTACACTGGGCAGACTGCCTGGTCCGGTCTCTACTCCGGTCTCTACTCTCCCTCTGGTCCGGTAGACTACACTGGGCAGACTGCCCGGTCTGGTCTCTACTCTCCCTCTGGTCCAGTAGACTACACTGGGCAGACTACACTGGGCAGACTGCCTGGTCCGGTCTCTACTCCAGTCTCTACTCTCCCTCTGGTCCAGTAGACTACACTGGGCAGACTACACTGGGCAGACTGCCTGGTCCGGTCTCTACTCCAGTCTCTACTCTTCCTCTGGTCCAGTAGACTACACTGGGCAGACTGCCTGGTCCGGTCTGTACTCCAGTCTCTACTCTTCCTCTGGTCCAGTAGACTACACTGGGCAGACTGCCTGGTCCGGTCTCTACTCCGGTCTCTACTCTCCCCCTGGTTCGGTAGACTACACTGGGCAGACTACACTGGGCAGACTGCCTGGTCCGGTCTCTACTCCAGTCTCTACTCTCCCTCTGGTCAGGTAGACTACACTGGGCAGACTACACTGGGCAGACTGCCCAGTCTCTACTCCAGTCTTTACACCTCCCCCAGGGTCAGACCTGCAGACAGGCACCAGATCCACCTCCAGTAACGCTATACAGGTCAACACGTACATGCTTCAGTCCGGAGACAACAGGACTAAGTTAGTCAACACATGTTCCAAACCCGAACAATTTATAGCGAATACAAAACACGGCTGCCAACTTAACCCAGAACGCTCTTGGAAAGAAAAAAAAAAGAGATTGCAAATCTAAAATGAGCTCTTCCTGGTTAAATAAAAGGTTAAATAAATAAAACAACAAAAATGACTGATATTTATTTATATATTAACACACACATCATAAGCAGCCTACAGTGTGAATACAGAAGTGGCATCAGAAACGTAGAATAGCAACGACCCAATGATTCCATGACACAGAGACATTCCATGATTCCATGACATAGAGTCATTCCATGATTCCATGACACAGAGACATTCCATGATTCCATGACATAGAGTCATTCCATGATTCCATGACACAGAGTCATTCCATGATTCCATGACACAGAGACATTCCATGATTCCATGACACAGAGACATTCCATGATTCCATGATACAGAGACATTCCATGATTCCATGATACAGAGTCATTCCATGATTCCATGACACAGAGACATTCCATGATTCCATGATACAGAGACATTCCATGATTCCATGACACAGAGACATTCCATGATTCCATGATACAGAGACATTCCATGATTCCATGATACAGAGACATTCCATGATTCCATGACACAGAGACATTCCATGATTCCATGATACAGAGACATTCCATGATTCCATGACACAGAGTCATTCCATGATTCCATGACACAGAGACATTCCATGATTCCATGACACAGAGTCATTCCATGATTCCATGACACAGAGACATTCCATGATTCCATGATACAGAGACATTCCATGATTCCATGATACAGAGACATTCGGTGGGTTACTGTGTGATTGGCAGGGAAATTGGACTTGGCATTACTGAGAAAGTGGTTCTGTTACTTAAAGGGTTCTGGAAGGAGGGTTGGGTTAGGAGCATTAGGGGTTGAGTCCAAATTGCCACCCTATTCCCTATATAGTGTGCACTACTTTTGATCAGGGTCCTATGGGGTTAATGCACTTTTAATGGAATAGGGTGCCATTTGGGAGGAGCATCAGTAATGTGAGAGGAGTGGGAACACTGTCTCAATGCACTGCCTCTCACAACACAGCAGAGCACACAGACACTGTTGGGGCTAATCTCAATGCACTGTCTCTCACAACACAGCAGAGCACACAGACATTTTTGGGCCAAGTGCTCGGTCGAGGTTTAAGAGACTAAATATAATGTAGAAAGAGCACTTTTTAAGTGAGGTGAGATTACAGTGTTAGAAACATTTACCTGATCTTATTGTTATAGAAACAAGGATATCATGACACCATTTTTTTGGGACAAACTTCTGTTTTCACTCGAATGATAAAGCCTTTCTTTATCATTGTATTTTTCCAGAGCTCCAGACGAGGGTTTAGTGACTACCTCTCTGTACCCAGGACTCCATCACCTCAGCCTGGGGTGGCAGAGCTCTCCTCCTCCCTGAGAGGACTCCTGAACCTGGTGGATCAGCACTGGGCTGGCACACGCTCCCTACACCTCAACCCCAGCTTCCTGGGTACACAATCAGTCACTACGCTACATCCCAAATAGTACCCTGTTTCATATGTACTGCACTACTACTGACCACTGAGATGTATTTATGTATCGTCATCATCACTCACACAAACAGATGATTCAGACCTGGCATTCTAACCATTCTAGATATATATACAGTGGGAAGAAAAATTACAGACCTCTACATGCTTTGTAAGTAGGAAAACCTGCAAAACCGGCAGTGTATCAAATACTTGTTCTCCCCACTGTATATACATTCTTCCTTTGGCCGCCTCTCCTTCCAGTTCTCTGCTGCCAATGACTGGAACGAACTACAAAAATCTCTGAAACTGGAAACACTTATCTCCCTCACTAGCTTTAAGCACCAACTGTCAGAGCAGCTCACAGATTACTGCACCTGTATATAGCCCATCTATAATTTATCCCAAACAACTACCTCTTTCCCAACTGTATTTAATTTTAATTTATTTATTTATTTTGGTCCTTTGCACCCCATTATTTATATCTCTACATTGCACATTCTTCTACTGCAAATCCACCATTACAGTGTTAAACTTGCTATATTGTATTTACTTTGCCACCATGGCCTTTTTTTGCCTTTACCTCCCTTATCTCACCTCATTTTCTCACATTGTAAAAATACTTATTATTCTACTGTATTATTGACTGTATGTTTGTTCTCAACTTGCCTACCTGGTTAAATAAAGGTGAAATAAAAAAATAGATATAATGATTCTAGATATAACCATTCTAGATGGAACCATTCTAGACGGAACCATTCTAGACGGAACCATTCTAGATGTAACCATTCTAGATGTAACCGTTCTAGATGTAACCGTTCTAGATGTAACCGTTCTAGATGTAACCGTTCTAGATGTAACCATTCTAGATGTAACCATTCTAGATGTAACCATTCTAGACTTAACCATTCTAGACGTAACCATTCTAGACATAACCATTCTAGATGTAACCATTCTAGACATAACCATTCTAGACGTAACCATTCTAGATGTAACCATTCTAGATGTAACCATTCTAGACATAACCATTCTAGATGTAACCATTCTAGACATAACCATTCTAGATGTAACCATTCTAGACATAACCATTCTAGACGTAACCATTCTAGATGTAACCATTCTACATGTAACCATTCTAGACGGAACCATTCTAGACGGAACAATTCTAGATGGAACCATTTAGACATAACCATTCTAGACGTAACCATTCTAGATATAACCATTCTAGACGTAACCATTCTAGATGTAACCATTCTAGATGTAACCATTCTAGATGTAACCATTCTAGATGTAACCATTCTAGATATAACCATTCTAGATATAACCATTCTAGATATAACCATTCTAGACGTATCCATTCTAGACGTAACCATTCTAGATATAACCATTCTAGATGTAACCATTCTAGATGTAACCATTCTAGATGTAACCGTTCTAGATGTAACCGTTCTAGATATAACCGTTCTAGATGTAACCGTTCTAGATATAACCATTCTAGATATAACCATTCTAGATATAACCATTCTAGATGTAACCATTCTAGATGTAACCATTCTAGATATAACCGTTCTAGATGTAACCGTTCTAACATATTTTCCTCAGACTAATAAATTAGCTAGTCCTTTGCTTGGCATTGTAACGATAACAAGAAACTTCCTAGATACCGTTCTCAGACCGTGTACCTTCCTGTCTTCTGTCTCCTCCAGGTCAGGCCTACGACCTGCTCTCTGCCCTGGGATCACCTCCTGCTACATCCTGTCTGACAGAGACAGAAGAAAAGAGAGAAGGACAGAACAGAGGAGGACAAGAACAGAGTGAGAGTCATGTTGATGTGACTCCACAGTGCAGTGAGGTAGCTCTCCTGAAGAGGAAGCTGTCCTTCACACAACAGCAGCTGGTTAGTACCTCAACAGCAGCTGGTTAGTACCTCAACAGCAGCTGGTTAGTACCTCAACAGCAGCTGGTTAGTACCTCAACAGCAGCTGGTTAGTACCTCAACAGCAGCTGGTTAGTACCTCAACAGCAGCTGGTTAGTACCTCATCAGCAGCTGGTCAGTACCTCAACAGCAGCTGGTTAGTATCACAACAGCTGGTTAGTACCTCATCAGCAGCCTGTTAGTACCTCAACAGCAGCCTGTTAGTACCTCAACAACAGCTGGTTAGTACCTCAACAGCAGCTGGTTAGTACCTCAACAGCAGCTGGTTAGTACCTCAACAGCAGCTGGTTAGTACCTCAACAACAGCTGGTTAGTACCTCAACAGCAGCTGGTTAGTACCTCAACAGCAGCTGGTTAGTACCTCAACAGCAGCTGGTTAGTACATCAACAGCAGCTGGTTAGTACCTCAACAGCAGCTGGTTAGTACCTCAACAGCTGGTTAGTACCTCAACAGCAGCTGGTTAGTACCTCAACAGCTGATTAGTACCTCAACAGCAGCTGGTTAGTACCTCAACAGCTGGTTAGTACCTCAACAGCAGCTGGTTAGTACCTCAACAGCTGGTTAGTACCTCAACAGCAGCTGGTTAGTACCTCAACAGCAGCTGGTTAGTACCTCAACAGCAGCTGGTTAGTACCACTACAGCTGGTTAGGACCTCATCAGCAGCTGGTTAGTACCTCAACAGCAGCTGGTTAGTACCTCAACAGCAGCTGGTTAGTACCTCAACAGCAGCTGGTTAGTACCTCAACAGCAGCTGGTTAGTACCACTACAGCTGGTTAGTACCTCATCAGCAGCTGGTTAGTACCTCATCAGCAGCTGGTTAGTACCTCAACAGCAGCTGGTTAGTACCTCAACAGCAGCTGGTCAGTACCTCAACAGCAGCTGGTTAGTATCTCAACAGCAGCTGGTTAGTACCTCAACAGCAGCTGGTTAGTACCTCAACAGCAGCTGGTTAGTACCTCAACAGCAGCTGGTTAGTACCTCAACAGCAGCTGGTTAGTACCTCAACAGCTAGTTAGTACCTCAACAGCAGCGGGTTAGTACCTCAACAGCAGCTGGTTAGTACCTCAACAGCAGCGGGTTAGTACCTCAACAGCAGCTGGTTAGTACCTCAACAGCAGCTGGTTAGTACCTCAACAGAAGATGGTTAGTACCTCAACAGCAGCTGGTTAGTACCTCAACAGCTAGTTAGTACCTCAACAGCAGCGGGTTAGTACCTCAACAGCAGCTGGTTAGTACCTCAACAGCAGCGGGTTAGTACCTCAACAGCAGCTGGTTAGTACCTCAACAGCAGCTGGTTAGTACCTCAACAGCAGCTGTTTAGTACCTCATCAGCAGCTGGTTAGTACCTCAACAGCAGCTGGTTAGAACCTCAACAGCAGCTGGTTAGTACCTCAACAGCAGCTGGTTAGTACCTCAACAGCAGCTGGTTAGTACCTCAACAGCAGCTGGTTAGTACCTCAACAGCAGCTGGTTAGTACCTCAACAGCAGCTGGTTAGTACCTCAACAGCAGATGGTTAGTACCTCAACAGCTAGTTAGTACCTCAACAGCAGCGGGTTAGTACCTCAACAGCAGCTGGTTAGTACCTCAACAGCAGCGGGTTAGTACCTCAACAGCAGCTGGTTAGTACCTCAACAGCAGCTGGTTAGTACCTCATCAGCAGCTGGTTAGTACCTCAACAGCAGCTGGTTAGTACCTCAACAACACTAGTCTGTGTTCCAAATGGCACACTATTCCCTACTGAATATATGGCACTACTTTGGACCAATATAGTGCATGACTTTTGAAAATACATCAACGCATGAATAAGTGAAAATATATATTAATTATATATTGGAATTAATGATTCGCCTCTCGGTGTCTCTATTTGTCTGTGTTGCAGGAATCCCTGAAGAAAAGGCTTGTCGAGGCACTGAAAGAAAACTACAACTTGAGACTAACCAGCCTGAAGCAGGACTCCTCTACCACTGCAGAGACCAACTGTGAGTTGCCTTGTCTATGGCACAGTGTGTCTCCATTTCTGTCTTTTGGGTGGTGTGGACAAATCTCTCTCTTCTCTGCTCTCTCTCTCTGTGTGTGTGTGTGTGTGTGTGTGTGTGTGTTTGTAGGTGGCAGGCATTGGGACAGGTGTCTACAGAGACAGGTGCTAGCTCTGAGAGAGCAGGAGACACACCTGAGACAGCTGGAGCAGACCATTGTGCTTCTACAGGGCAAGCACAGGTCAATACACACACACACACACAATTAACTCAACATTCTGTCTGTCAAAAGTCTGTGCCAAGACTCAGCCTTTTGTCACCCTCCAAAAATGTGTTTTTTGTGTTTATGTATTTTCCACAGGTCTTTGGTGTCCAATAATAACTCTCTGTTGGGACATCTAAATGAACACATAACAGAACAAACAGAGCCCAGAGTCCAGAGAATCCAGCCAGCAGACTAATCTAATGAGTTCAACATTGAACATCAATTCAAGCCTTTGACAAGATTGTACTGCGTTCTAATGAATAGAGCCTACTCTGTAAACGTCGTAGGCTATGTTTGGCATACTGTGAAATTACACTGAACATGTATTTGTAATATACATGCTTTTTATATGCACTCAAATGTATTTATCAACAACAACAAAAATGAATTCTAAAGAAAGATAACGTTAGTTATCATAATACACTTTTCTGTATTGTCATTTGTGTACTTAGATGATAATAAAGCGATGTTTTTTCACAGTGTCAAACCCTCCGAAGCTACTCGGTCTTTCCCTCCAGCGGGCCTTTGATGTGACGTCACTGACGCAGAGAAAACCGTTTCAGTGACGTCACGACCCACATATTAAACGGCTTCTTGAGGCCAGCTGTCAAAACGGAGACAAAATCTACTTTGTTCGCAATAGCCAGGCCTATATTTTGAAACAGTAGTGCATTTAAATATATATATATATATATTTTTTACAATTTTCTAAAATAGGCTACTATAAAAGTTTGATTAAATAGAAGATAGCTGATGAATAATGAATTGGGGGTGGTTTTTGATAGCTAGCCAGATGTTAGCAACGGACAAAGTGAAGTGGAGACGGTAGTTGCTGCGAGGTTTTTAACTAATTCACTTTCTGTTTCTTTACCTGGCTTTTGCGTAAAGTTTATTTAAAAAAAAGAAGTAAGCTACTATAATGCCAAATGGCAACTGAACAGGACAATCAATGTTGTTCCTTCAACGTTGGTGGTTGTTTTTTTTCCATCCGGTTCAACCGACTTTCTCACCTTCAGGACTCCTTGCTTTTCAAAGACACGTCTTCTGGTCAGAAACCACGGTGGTTTATCGACAGAGACGGATGCACATTCAGACATGTACAGTATTATCTACAAACTGGGAAACTAGCTACATCATGTGTATCAGAATTAAATATTTTATATGAGCTTACTGCAGGTCTACGTCTAACGTCACTGCTACAGGTAAATCAATTCATCGATCAACCCTTTTTGCCGTTTGCAAAGTTAAAGACATGATTATTAGTCTACCTAATATGGTAAAGTAACGCAAACAGTCTACTGTTGTGTTCCACAATAACATCCAATCACGGTTTTTAAAAAACGAAATCAAAACAAAAGGCTGCATTTAGACAAACAGCCCAATTCTGATCTTTTTTCCCCAATAAGTGGTCTTTTGACCAATCAGTTTAGCTCTGAAAAAGATTGGATTTGAAGAGGTCTGATGTGATTGGTCGGGAAAGACCTTGTACTACATCATTGAGTCTAGCATAAAAAAATATACCTGGACAACTTTTTAAGAATAAGTTAATTTATACCGAAAATATTTCATGTTTACACTATCATAATTTATATCCTAGTGTGTACATATCAGTTATTTATTTATTTATTACTAGTTTATTACTATTAGTTATATTACTATGCATACTAAATTCCTCTAATTACTTTTTTTATTAAAATGTTGATTATTATTGATATTGATACTGTAATGTTGAGGGAGGCAGATCTAAGCATTTCACTGCACCTTTTATACCGGGTGCTGTAAACTATATGTAACAAATAACATTTGATTTGATATGAAGTGGGCTCATGATTTATGTCCTCGGTTAATTACCCACTAGGCCTTAGAGAACCTCCAGTCAGGGAAGCATTTCCTGCGAGACCGGCCAGTAGACCTGCAGGTGACTGAGAGAGCCACCCTGAACTACTGGAAGACCAGAATCTGTAACACCAGAGAACCTGAACCCGTAGCCAGCCCAGTGTCCTCAGGTAGGCCCCCCATAGCCAGCCCAGTGTCCTCAGGTAGGCCCCCCATAGCCAGCAGAGTGTCCTCAGGTAGGCCCCCCATAGCCAGCCTAGTGTCCTCAGGTAGCCCCCCCATAGCCAGCCTAGTGTCCTCAGGTAGGCCCCCCATAGCCAGCAGAGTGTCCTCAGGTAGGCCCCCCATAGCCAGCCTAGTGTCCTCAGGTAGGCCCCCCATAGCCAGCCTAGTGTCCTCAGGTAGGCCCCCCATAGCCAGCCTAGTGTCCTCAGGTAGGCCCCCCATAGCCAGCAGAGTGTCCTCAGGTAGGCCCCCCATAGCCAGCAGAGTGTCCTCAGGTAGGCCCCCCATAGCCAGCCTAGTGTCCTCAGGTAGGCCCCCCATAGCCAGCCCAGTGTCCTCAGGTAGGCCCTGATGTCACTGTGTTGTTGTGTAGTTCATGACGCGGTACCCCTGGGTCTGGTGGGGACTCCTCTGGTCGACGGTGACGAGGAGGTGCTGTACTGCTTCGTTCCCATGGAGACGGTCCGCCTGTACCCCGCCCTGGTGACGCCTCACAACCTGCTGTGGCTGTGTGACGACCTGGTCGTCATCGAGTGTGACAGCTCTCTCTTCAGATTCATAGGTAAGTTTAATTTAATGATTTACTTAGGCCTAGGGACCATAGGCTATCGAGGACTCCTCTACATCACACTCTGTTCTGGGCAGCTAGTCTTCTCAACCTTGTTCCAGAACATACCGGATGTTCTGGTGTCTCTGCTTCAAGCTCAAGCTTTCCTTTAGGCAGGGTAGCCTAGTGGTTAGAGTGGAGGGGCGGCAGGTAGCCTAGTGGTTAGAGTGGAGGGGCGGCAGGTAGCCTAGTGGTTAGAGTGGAGGGGCGGCAGGTAGACTAGTGGTTAGAGTGAAGGGGCGGCAGGTAGCCTAGTGGTTAGAGTGGAGGGGCGGCAGGTAGCCTAGTGGTTAGAGTGGAGGGGCGGCAGGTAGCCTAGTGGTTAGAGTGGAGGGACGGCAGGTAGACTAGTGGTTAGAGTGGAGGGGCGGCAGGTAGACTAGTGGTTAGAGTGGAGGGGCGGCAGGTAGCCTAGTGGTTAGAGTGGAGGGGCGGCAGGGAGCCTAGTGGTTAGAGTGGAGGGGCGGCAGGTAGCCTAGTGGTTAGAGTGGAGGGGCGGCAGGTAGCCTAGTGGTTAGAGTGGAGGGGCGGCAGGTAGCCTAGTGGTTAGAGTGGAGGGGCGACAGGTAGCCTAGTGGTTAGAGTGGAGAGGCGGCAGGTAGCCTAGTGGTTAGAGTGGAGGGGCGGCAGGTAGACTAGTGGTTAGAGTGGAGGGGCGGCAGGTAGACTAGTGGTTAGAGTGGAGGGACGGCAGGTAGACTAGTGGTTAGAGTGGAGGGGCGGCAGGTAGACTAGTGGTTAGAGCGTTGGACTAGTAACCGAAAGGTTGCAAGTTTAAACCCCCGAGCTGACAAGGTACAAATCTGTCGTTCTGCCCCTGAACAGGCAGTTAACCCACTGTTCCTAGGCCGTCATTGAAAATAAGAATTTGTTCCTAACTGACTTGCCTGGTAAAAAATTTTTAAATCTAGAAGTATCTTTGATTTATTTATCCGTTATTTTACCAGGTAAGTTGACTGAGAACATGTTCTCATTTGCAGCAACGACCTGGGGAATAGTTACAGGGGAGAGGAGGGGGATGAATGAGACAACTGTAAACTGGGGATTATTAGGTGACCATGATGGTTTGAGGGCCAGATTGGGAATTTAGCCAGGACACCGGGTTTAACACCCATTGTCTTACAATAAGTGCCATGGGATCTTTAATGACCTCAGAGAGTCACCCTTATTACACCCTCATCTACAACATATCCAGAGATCTTAACTTAGCCTCTATTCCCATTACAACCAAACACCAATCAACTCAATAGGAACTCCCAACAAACCTACCTCTCAAAGCTTCAGTTACTGTTTCTCACTCCAGTGGCCTTGTGCCTTCACATCTTCACAAGTAGCTACAGTCAGGATCAGTGTTACCCTCTGTTATTATCTCTAGTAGCTACAGTAAGGATCAGTATTATCTCTAGTAGCTACAGTAAGGACCAGTGTTACCCTCTGATATTATCTCTAGTAGCTACAGTAAGGATCAGTGTTACCCTCTGTTATTATCTCTAGTAGCTACAGTAAGGATCAGTATTATCTCTAGTAGCTACAGTAAGGATCAGTATTATCTCTAGTAGCTACAGTAAGGATCAGTGTTACCCTCTGGTATTATCTCTAGTATCTACAGTAAGGATCAGTATTATCTCTAGTAGCTACAGTAAGGATCAGTATTACCCTCTGGTATTATCTCTAGTAGCTACAGTAAGGATCAGTATTATCTCTAGTAGCTACAGTAAGGATCAGTATTATCTCTAGTAGCTACAGTAAGGATCAGTAGTATCTCTAGTAGCTACAGTAAGGATCAGTATTACCCTCTGGTATTATCTCTAGTAGCTACAGTAAGGATCAGTATTACCCTCTGGTATTATCTCTAGTAGCTACAGTAAGGATCAGTATTACCCTCTGTTATTATCTCTAGTAGCTACAGTAAGGATCAGTATTACCCTCTGTTATTATCTCTAGTAGCTACAGTAAGGATCAGTATTATCTCTAGTAGCTACAGTAAGGATCAGTATTACCCTCTGGTATTATCTCTAGTAGCTACAGTAAGGATCAGTGTTACCCTCTGGTATTATCTCTAGTAGCTACAGTAAGGATCAGTATTATCTCTAGTAACTACAGTAAGGATCAGTATTACCCTCTGGTATTATCTCTAGTAGCTACAGTAAGGATCAGTATTACCCTCTGGTATTATCTCTAGTAGCTACAGGAAGGATCAGTGTTACCCTCTGGTATTATCTCTAGTAGCTACAGTAAGGATCAGTGTTACCCTCTGGTATTATCTCTAGTAGCTACAGTAAGGATCAGTATTACCCTCTGGTATTATCTCTAGTAGCTACAGTAAGGATCAGTGTTACCCTCTGGTATTATCTCTAGTAGCTAGTAGTATTACCAGTGTTTCTTGTTGTCAGATCGTTGTTACTTCTCTGAGTTTGTGTCGTGTGTCCGTGCTCATCTCTCACCGCCCTTGTGTGGATTATCTGCTGTGCTCCCTCCTACCCATCCGGACACACTCCCCTGGATTTCTCAGCACGCTATCAACGGAAGATGCGCCCTAGTCCCTGGGTCGGATTCCGTCTGAGTACAGTCTGTCTGTCCTGTTGCTGCTGTAAACTGTATTCATTAAACCATCGTTGCTTGCATCTTGCATCCGCCTCTGTATTGTCACACTGGTATTATCTCTAGTAGCTACAGTAAGGATCAGTGTTACCCTCTGGTATTATCTCTAGTAGCTACAGTAAGGATCAGTATTACCCTCTGGTATTATCTCTAGTAGCTACAGTAAGGATCAGTATTACCCTCTGGTATTATCTCTAGTAGCTACAGTAAGGATCAGTATTACCCTCTGGTATTATCTCTAGTAGCTACAGTAAGGATCAGTATTACCCTCTGGTATTATCTCTAGTAGCTACAGTAAGGATCAGTGTTACCCTCTGGTATTATCTCTAGTAGCCACAGTAAGGATCAGTGTTACCCTCTGGTATTATCTCTAGTAGCTACAGTAAGGATCAGTATTATCTCTAGTAGCTACAGTAAGGATCAGTGTTACCCTCTGGTATTATCTCTAGTAGCTACAGTAAGGATCAGTGTTACCCTCTGGTATTATCTCTAGTAGCTACAGTAAGGATCAGTATTATCTCTAGTAGCTACAGTAAGGATCAGTATTATCTCTAGTAGCTACAGTAAGGATCAGTATTACCCTCTGGTATTATCTCTAGTAGCTACAGTAAGGATCAGTATTACCCTCTGGTATTATCTCTAGTAGCTACAGTAAGGTTCAGTAGTATCTCTAGTAGCTACAGTAAGGATCAGTATTACCCTCTGATATTATCTCTAGTAGCTACAGTAAGGATCAGTATTACCCTCTGGTATTATCTCTAGTAGCTACAGTAAGGATCAGTGTTACCCTCTGGTATTATCTCTAGTAGCCACAGTAAGGATCAGTGTTACCCTCTGGTATTATCTCTAGTAGCTACAGTAAGGATCAGTATTATCTCTAGTAGCTACAGTAAGGATCAGTGTTACCCTCTGGTATTATCTCTAGTGGCTACAGTAAGGATCAGTGTTACCCTCTGGTATTATCTCTAGTAGCTACAGTAAGGATCAGTATTACCCGCTGGTAGTATCTCTAGTAGCTACAGTAAGGATCAGTATTACCCTCTGGTATTATCTCTAGTAGCTACAGTAAGGATCAGTATTACCCTCTGGTATTATCTCTAGTAGCTACAGTAAGGATCAGTATTATCTCTAGTAGCTACAGTAAGGACCAGTGTTACCCTCTGGTATTATCTCTAGTAGCTACAGTAAGGATCAGTGTTACCCTCTGGTATTATCTCTAGTAGCTACAGTAAGGATCAGTATTACCCTCTGATATTATCTCTAGTAGCTACAGTAAGGATCAGTATTACCCTCTGGTATTATCTCTAGTAGCTACAGTAAGGATCAGTATTACCCTCTGGTATTATCTCTAGTAGCTACAGTAAGGATCAGTATTACCCTCTGGTATTATCTCTAGTAGCTACAGTAAGGATCAGTATTATCTCTAGTAGCTACAGTAAGGATCAGTATTACCCTCTGGTATTATCTCTAGTAGCTACAGTAAGGATGAGTATTATCTCTAGTAACTACAGTAAGGATCAGTATTACCCTCTGGTATTATCTCTAGTAGCTACAGTAAGGATCAGTATTACCCTCTGGTATTATCTCTAGTAGCTACAGTAAGGTTCAGTAGTATCTCTAGTAGCTACAGTAAGGATCAGTATTACCCTCTGGTATTATCTCTAGTAGCTACAGTAAGGATCAGTATTACCCTCTGGTATTATCTCTAGTAGCTACAGTAAGGATGAGTATTATCTCTAGTAACTACAGTAAGGATCAGTATTACCCTCTGGTATTATCTCTAGTAGCTACAGTAAGGATCAGTATTACCCTCTGGTATTATCTCTAGTAGCTACAGTAAGGTTCAGTAGTATCTCTAGTAGCTACAGTAAGGATCAGTATTACCCTCTGGTATTATCTCTAGTAGCTACAGTAAGGATCAGTATTACCCTCTGGTATTATCTCTAGTAGCTACAGTAAGGATCAGTGTTACTCTCTGGTAGTATCTCTAGTAGCCACAGTAAGGATCAGTGTTACCCTCTGGTATTATCTCTAGTAGCTACAGTAAGGATCAGTATTATCTCTAGTAGCTACAGTAAGGATCAGTATTACCCTCTGGTATTATCTCTAGTAGCTACAGTAAGGATCAGTATTACCCTCTGGTATTATCTCTAGTAGCTACAGTAAGGATCAGTGTTACCCTCTGGTATTATCTCTAGTAGCTACAGTAAGGATCAGTGTTACCCTCTGGTATTATCTCTAGTAGCTACAGTAAGGATCAGTATTATCTCTAGTAGCTACAGTAAGGATCAGTATTACCCTCTGGTATTATCTCTAGTAGCTACAGTAAGGATGAGTATTATCTCTAGTAACTACAGTAAGGATCAGTATTACCCTCTGGTATTATCTCTAGTAGCTACAGTAAGGATCAGTATTACCCTCTGGTATTATCTCTAGTAGCTACAGTAAGGTTCAGTAGTATCTCTAGTAGCTACAGTAAGGATCAGTATTACCCTCTGGTATTATCTCTAGTAGCTACAGTAAGGATCAGTATTACCCTCTGGTATTATCTCTAGTAGCTACAGTAAGGATGAGTATTATCTCTAGTAACTACAGTAAGGATCAGTATTACCCTCTGGTATTATCTCTAGTAGCTACAGTAAGGATCAGTATTACCCTCTGGTATTATCTCTAGTAGCTACAGTAAGGTTCAGTAGTATCTCTAGTAGCTACAGTAAGGATCAGTATTACCCTCTGGTATTATCTCTAGTAGCTACAGTAAGGATCAGTATTACCCTCTGGTATTATCTCTAGTAGCTACAGTAAGGATCAGTGTTACTCTCTGGTAGTATCTCTAGTAGCCACAGTAAGGATCAGTGTTACCCTCTGGTATTATCTCTAGTAGCTACAGTAAGGATCAGTATTATCTCTAGTAGCTACAGTAAGGATCAGTATTACCCTCTGGTATTATCTCTAGTAGCTACAGTAAGGATCAGTATTACCCTCTGGTATTATCTCTAGTAGCTACAGTAAGGATCAGTGTTACTCTCTGGTAGTATCTCTAGTAGCCACAGTAAGGATCAGTGTTACCCTCTGGTATTATCTCTAGTAGCTACAGTAAGGATCAGTATTATCTCTAGTAGCTACAGTAAGGATCAGTATTACCCTCTGGTATTATCTCTAGTAGCTACAGTAAGGATCAGTATTACCCTCTGGTATTATCTCTAGTAGCTACAATAAGGATCAGTGTTACCCTCTGGTATTATCTCTAGTAGCTACAGTAAGGATCAGTGTTACCCTCTGGTATTATCTCTAGTAGCTACAGTAAGGATCAGTGTTACCCTCTGGTATTATCTCTAGTAGCTACAGTAAGGATCAGTATTATCTCTAGTAGCTACAGTAAGGATCAGTGTTACCCTCTGGTATTATCTCTAGTAGCTACAGTAAGGATCAGTGTTACCCTCTGGTATTATCTCTAGTAGCTACAGTAAGGATCAGTATTATCTCTAGTAGCTACAGTAATGATCAGTATTATCTCTAGTAGCTACAGTAAGGATCAGTATTACCCTCTGGTATTATCTCTAGTAGCTACAGTAAGGATCAGTATTATCTCTAGTAGCTACAGTAAGGACCAGTGTTACCCTCTGGTATTATCTCTAGTAGCTACAGTAAGGATCAGTGTTACCCTCTGGTATTATCTCTAGTAGCTACAGTAAGGATCAGTATTACCCTCTGATATTATCTCTAGTAGCTACAGTAAGGATCAGTATTACCCTCTGGTATTATCTCTAGTAGCTACAGTAAGGATCAGTATTACCCTCTGGTATTATCTCTAGTAGCTACAGTAAGGATCAGTATTACCCTCTGGTATTATCTCTAGTAGCTACAGTAAGGATCAGTATTATCTCTAGTAGCTACAGTAAGGATCAGTATTACCCTCTGGTATTATCTCTAGTAGCTACAGTAAGGATGAGTATTATCTCTAGTAACTACAGTAAGGATCAGTATTACCCTCTGGTATTATCTCTAGTAGCTACAGTAAGGATCAGTATTACCCTCTGGTATTATCTCTAGTAGCTACAGTAAGGTTCAGTAGTATCTCTAGTAGCTACAGTAAGGATCAGTATTACCCTCTGGTATTATCTCTAGTAGCTACAGTAAGGATCAGTATTACCCTCTGGTATTATCTCTAGTAGCTACAGTAAGGATGAGTATTATCTCTAGTAACTACAGTAAGGATCAGTATTACCCTCTGGTATTATCTCTAGTAGCTACAGTAAGGATCAGTATTACCCTCTGGTATTATCTCTAGTAGCTACAGTAAGGTTCAGTAGTATCTCTAGTAGCTACAGTAAGGATCAGTATTACCCTCTGGTATTATCTCTAGTAGCTACAGTAAGGATCAGTATTACCCTCTGGTATTATCTCTAGTAGCTACAGTAAGGATCAGTGTTACTCTCTGGTAGTAGCTCTAGTAGCCACAGTAAGGATCAGTGTTACCCTCTGGTATTATCTCTAGTAGCTACAGTAAGGATCAGTATTATCTCTAGTAGCTACAGTAAGGATCAGTATTACCCTCTGGTATTATCTCTAGTAGCTACAGTAAGGATCAGTATTACCCTCTGGTATTATCTCTAGTAGCTACAGTAAGGATCAGTGTTACCCTCTGGTATTATCTATAGTAGCTACAGTAAGGATCAGTGTTACCCTCTGGTATTATCTCTAGTAGCTACAGTAAGGATCAGTGTTACCCTCTGGTATTATCTCTAGTAGCTACAGTAAGGATCAGTATTATCTCTAGTAGCTACAGTAAGGATCAGTGTTACCCTCTGGTATTATCTCTAGTAGCTACAGTAAGGATCAGTGTTACCCTCTGGTATTATCTCTAGTAGCTACAGTAAGGATCAGTATTATCTCTAGTAGCTACAGTAATGATCAGTATTATCTCTAGTAGCTACAGTAAGGATCAGTATTACCCTCTGGTATTATCTCTAGTAGCTACAGTAAGGATCAGTATTACCCTCTGGTATTATCTCTAGTAGCTACAGTAAGGATCAGTATTACCCTCTGGTATTATCTCTAGTAGCTACAGTAAGGATCAGTATTATCTCTAGTAGCTACAGTAAGGATCAGTATTACCCTCTGGTATTATCTCTAGTAGCTACAGTAAGGATGAGTATTATCTCTAGTAACTACAGTAAGGATCAGTATTACCCTCTGGTATTATCTCTAGTAGCTACAGTAAGGATCAGTATTACCCTCTGGTATTATCTCTAGAAGCTACAGTAAGGTTCAGTAGTATCTCTAGTAGCTACAGTAAGGATCAGTATTACCCTCTGGTATTATCTCTAGTAGCTACAGTAAGGATCAGTATTACCCTCTGGTATTATCTCTAGTAGCTACAGTAAGGATGAGTATTATCTCTAGTAACTACAGTAAGGATCAGTATTACCCTCTGGTATTATCTCTAGTAGCTACAGTAAGGATCAGTATTACCCTCTGGTATTATCTCTAGTAGCTACAGTAAGGTTCAGTAGTATCTCTAGTAGCTACAGTAAGGATCAGTATTACCCTCTGGTATTATCTCTAGTAGCTACAGTAAGGATCAGTATTACCCTCTGGTATTATCTCTAGTAGCTACAGTAAGGATCAGTGTTACTCTCTGGTAGTATCTCTAGTAGCCACAGTAAGGATCAGTGTTACCCTCTGGTATTATCTCTAGTAGCTACAGTAAGGATCAGTATTATCTCTAGTAGCTACAGTAAGGATCAGTATTACCCTCTGGTATTATCTCTAGTAGCTACAGTAAGGATCAGTATTACCCTCTGGTATTATCTCTAGTAGCTACAGTAAGGATCAGTGTTACCCTCTGGTATTATCTCTAGTAGCTACAGTAAGGATCAGTGTTACCCTCTGGTATTATCTCTAGTAGCTACAGTAAGGATCAGTGTTACCCTCTGGTATTATCTCTAGTAGCTACAGTAAGGATCAGTATTATCTCTAGTAGCTACAGTAAGGATCAGTGTTACCCTCTGGTATTATCTCTAGTAGCTACAGTAAGGATCAGTGTTACCCTCTGGTATTATCTCTAGTAGCTACAGTAAGGATCAGTATTATCTCTAGTAGCTACAGTAATGATCAGTATTATCTCTAGTAGCTACAGTAAGGATCAGTATTACCCTCTGGTATTATCTCTAGTAGCTACAGTAAGGATCAGTATTATCTCTAGTAGCTACAGTAAGGACCAGTGTTACCCTCTGGTATTATCTCTAGTAGCTACAGTAAGGATCAGTATTACCCTCTGGTATTATCTCTAGTAGCTACAGTAAGGGTCAGTGTTACCCTCTGGTATTATCTCTAGTAGCTACAGTAAGGATCAGTATTACCCTCTGATATTATCTCTAGTAGCTACAGTAAGGATCAGTATTACCCTCTGGTATTATCTCTAGTAGCTACAGTAAGGATCAGTATTACCCTCTGGTATTATCTCTAGTAGCTACAGTAAGGATCAGTATTATCTCTAGTAGCTACAGTAAGGATCAGTATTACCCTCTGGTATTATCTCTAGTAGCTACAGTAAGGATCAGTATTATCTCTAGTAGCTACAGTAAGGACCAGTATTACCCTATGTTGTTATCTCTAGTAGCTACAGTAAGGATCAGTATTATCTCTAGTAGCTACAGTAATGATCAGTATTATCTTTAGTAACTACAGTAAGGATCAGTATTATCTCTAGTAGCTACAGTAAGGATCAGTATTACCCTCTGGTATTATCTCTAGTAGCTACAGTAAGGATCAGTATTACCCTCTGGTATTATCTCTAGTAGCTACAGTAAGGATCAGTATTACCCTCTGGTATTATCTCTAGTAGCTACAGTAAGGATCAGTATTACCCTCTGGTATTATCTCTAGTAGCTACAGTAAGGATCAGTATTACCCTCTGGTATTATCTCTAGTAGCTACAGTAAGGATCAGTATTATCGCTAGTAGCTACAGTAAGGATCAGTATTATCTCTAGTAGCTACAGTAAGGATCAGTATTATCTCTAGTAGCTACAGTAAGGATCAGTATTACCCTCTGGTATTATCTCTAGTAGCTACAGTAAGGATCAGTATTATCTCTAGTAGCTACAGTAAGGATCAGTATTACCCTCTGGTATTATCTCTAGTAGCTACAGTAAGGATCAGTATTACCCTCTGGTATTATCTCTAGTAGCTACAGTAAGGATCAGTATTACCTTCTGGTATTATCTCTAGTAGCTACAGTAAGGATCAGTATTACCCTCTGGTATTATCTCTAGTAGCTACAGTAAGGATCAGTATTACCCTCTGGTATTATCTCTAGTAGCTACAGTAAGGATCAGTATTATCTCTAGTAGCTACAGTCAGGACAGTCAGGACCCTATCTCTGGTATCTGACTCTCTGTCATTGTGTTTATCTGGAGGATTCAGTTGATGTAGTGTTTGTCGAACCTCCGAAGGAAATGCATCTGTCAAAATAAGCGTGTTTCTGTAAGTGTGTATGCATGCGTGCGTGTGTGTGTTTCTGTGTGTGTGTTTCTGTGTGTATGTTCGATGTGTGTTTGCGTGTGTGTGTGTGTGTTTCTGTGTGTGTGTGTGTGTGTTTCTGTGTGTGTATCTCTGTGAAGCAGCAGCAGCAGCATCTCCTAACAGGTGATGAGAGCCATGTGTCTGTGTTCTGTTCAGCTAATTACCTTCAGACCGGAAACATCTTCCTGCCAGAGGACTTCAGTGATCATGACAGGTTGAACCAGGAGGCTGGAGCCGCTGGCATGACGGACTTCCTGGAAGAGTTACAGAAACGACCCGGTACGCAGACGGGAATTACAAATGGCTCTTTAATATATATACGACCACACTATCTATTCCTTATATAGAGCAATACTGTTCTGGTCTAAAGTAGTGCACTATTTAGGGAATAGGGCTCTGGTCTATAGTAGTACCACTATATAGGGAATAGGGCTCTGGTCTATAGTAGTACCACTATATAGGGAATAGGGCTCTGGTCTATAGTAGTACCACTATATAGGGAATAGGGCTCTGGTCTATAGTAGTACCACTATATAGGGAATAGGGCTCTGGTCTATAGTCGTACCACTATATAGGGAATAGGGCTCTGGTCTATAGTAGTACCACTATATAGGGAATAGAGCTCTGGTCTATAGTAGTACCACTATATAGGGAATAGGGCTCTGGTCTATAGTAGTACCACTATATAGGGAATAGGGCTCTGGTCTATAGCAGTGCACTATATAGGGAATAGGGCTCTGGTCTATAGTAGTACCACTATATAGGGAATAGGGCTCTGGTCTATAGTAGTACCACTATATAGGGAATAAGGCTCTGGTCTATAGTAGTACCACTATATAGGGAATATGGCTCTGGTCTATAGTAGTACCACTATATAGGGAATAGGGCTCTGGTCTATAGCAGTGCACTATATAGGGAATAGGGCTCTGGTCTATAGTAGTACCACTATATAGGGAATAGGGCTCTGGTCTATAGTAGTACCACTATATAGGGAATAGGGCTCTGGTCTATAGTAGTACCACTATATAGGGAATAGGGCTCTGGTCTATAGTAGTACCACTATATAGGGAATAGGGCTCGGGTCTATAGTAGTACCACTATATAGGGAATAGGGCTCTGGTCTATAGTAGTACCACTATATAGGGAATAGGGCTCTGGTCTATAGTAGTACCACTATATAGGGAATAGGGCTCTGCTCTATAGTAGTACCACTATATAGGGAATAGGGCTCTGGTCTATAGTAGTACCACTATATAGGGAATAGGGCTCTGGTCTATAGTAGTACCACTATATATAGGGAATAGGGCTCTGGTCTATAGTAGTACCACTATATACGGAATAGGGCTCTGGTCTATAGTAGTACCACTATATAGGGAATAGGGCTCTGGTCTATAGTAGTGTACTATATAGGGAATAGGGCTCTGGTCTATAGTAGTACCACTATATAGGGAATAGGGCTCTGGTCTATAGTAGTACCACTATATAGGGAATAGGACTCTGGTCTATAGTAGTACCACTATATAGGGAATAGGACTCTGGTCTATAGTAGTACCACTATATAGGGAATAGGGCTCTGGTCTATAGTAGTACCACTATATAGGGAATAGGGCTCTGGTCTATAGTAGTACCACTATATAGGGAATAGGGCTCTGGTCTATAGTAGTACCACTATATAGGGAATAGGACTCTGGTCTATAGTAGTACCACTATATAGGGAATAGGGCTCTGGTCTATAGTAGTACCACTATATAGGGAATAGGACTCTGGTCTATAGTAGTACCACTATATAGGGAATAGGCCTCTGGTCTATAGTAACTACAGCGTGTCATTCTTACCACAGAATTGATTGGTGATGACATCATGCAGCCTCAAGATGGCTGCCCTCAGATGAAGCAGCAGCCGCAGCATCGGTTGACCCCTCAACCTCTGTACATTATGACCTTTGACCTGTTGGTGAGGTACCAGGACTCGGCTCTGGGACAGCTCTGTGTGGACAGTAACGTGGAGGGCAGCAGGCTGCACCTCTCTGGTAACGGGGTGGTCTTCCAACACGTGGCGTAAGTCCATTACATTCAAATGCACTTTATTTATCCTACAGGAGGCCATTATGTCGGCAGAAGTAGTGTAGATATTGGAACAACAAGTCTCTCCATCATCAGTGATGATTAGGGACAGGAGTCTCCTGATCTACTGACCTGACTAGGAAACACTCTGGGGCCCTTGTTGTAGTCTATAGCTACTGACTAGGAAACACTCTGGGCCCCTGTTGTAGTCTATAGCTACTGACTAGGAAACACTCTGGGCCCCTGTTGTAGTCTATAGCTACTGACTAGGAAACACTCTGGGCCCCTGTTGTAGTCTATACCTACTGACTAGGAAACACTCTGGGGCCCCTGTTGTAGTCTATACCTACTGACTAGGAAACACTCTGGGGCCCCTGTTGTAGTCTATACCTACTGACTAGGAAACACTCTGGGGCCCCTGTTGTAGTCTATACCTACTGACTAGGAAACACTCTGGGGCCCCTGTTGTAGTCTATACCTACTGACTAGGAAACACTCTGGGGCCCCTGTTGTAGTCTATACCTACTGACTAGGAAACACTC
>NW_022261980.1:16644539-16682312 GCF_002021735.2 Oncorhynchus kisutch
CCTCTCCTCTCCCGTTCCCTGCCTCTTCTCTCCCCTCTCCTCTCCCGTTCCCTGTCTCTTCTCTCCCCCTCTCCTCTCCCGTTCCCTGTCTCTTCTCTCTCCTCTCCCGTTCCCTGTCTCTTCTCCCGTCTCCTCTCTGACCTCTGTCCCCTGACCCGTTTCCTCTCTCCCGTGTCTCCTCTCCTGTTCCCTGTCTTGTCTCCTCTCCGCTGTCCCCTGTCCCGTCCTGTCTCTCCCAGCACCCAGAGCTCCTGTCCAACCCCAGGAAGAGCAGCTGGATCGTATTCGGTCACAGTCTCCAGATCAGGGCCGACGGAGCGATGTTCAGACACATCCTCAACTTCCTGAGATGTGGACGCCTGTTGCTGCCCTCTGTGTTCAAGTACAGTAGGGAGCTGGGAAACTGGACACAGCAGCGAGCCAAAATGGCCGCTCTTATCGGTCAATACCAACCATTTTTGTGTCCATGTCGTGCAGGGAATGGCGGCTGCTGTGCAATGAGGTAGAGGAGTTTCAGATCCCAGCTCTGACTGGAGCCCTGGAGGACTGTTCTGACTACAGGTGAGAGAGAAGGGCCCCGCTATATACCGTCAACCTGTCAGTCACTACAGGTGAGAGAGAAGGGCCCCACTATATAACGTCAACAGTCTGGTCAACCTGTCAGTCACTACAGGTGAGAGAGAAGGGCCCCACTATATACCATCAACAGTCTGGTCAACCTGTCAGTCACTACAGGTGAGAGAGAAGGGCCCCACTATATACCATCAACCTGTCAGTCACTACAGGTGAGAGAGAAGGGCCCCACTATATACCATCAACCTGTCAGTCACTACAGGTGAGAGAGAAGGGCCCCACTATATACCATCAACCTGTCAGTCACTACTGGTGAGAGAGAAGGGCCCCACTATATACCATCAACAGTCTGGTCAACCTGTCAGTCACTACAGGTGAGAGAGAAGGGCCCCACTATATACCATCAACCTGTCAGTCACTACAGGTGAGAGAGAAGGGCCCCACTATATACCATCAGCAGTCTGGTCAACCTGTCAGTCACTACAGGTGAGAGAAAAGGGCCCCACTATATACCATCAACCTGTCAGTCACTACAGGTGAGAGAGAAGGGCCCCACTATATACCATCAACCTGTCAGTCACTACAGGTGAGAGAAAAGGGCCCCACTATATACCATCAGAAGTCTGGTCAACATGTCAGTCACTACAGGTGAGAGAGAAGGGCCCCACTATATACCATCAACCTGTCAGTCACTACAGGTGAGAGAAAAGGGCCCCACTATATACCATCAACCTGTCAGTCACTACAGGTGAGAGAGAAGGGCCCCACTATATACCATCAACCTGTCAGTCACTACAGGTGAGAGAGAAGGGCCCCACTATATACCATCAACCTGTCAGTCACTACAGGTGAGAGAGAAGGGCCCCACTATATACCATCAACCTGTCAGTCACTACAGGTGAGAGAGAAGGGCCCCACTATATACCATCAGCAGTCTGGTCAACCTGTCAGTCACTACAGGTGAGAGAAAAGGGCCCCACTATATACCATCAGCAGTCTGGTCAACCTGTCAGTCACTACAGGTGAGAGAGAAGGGCCCCACTATATACCATCAACCTGTCAGTCACTACAGGTGAGAGAGAAGGGCCCCACTATATACCATCAACCTGTCAGTCACTACAGGTGAGAGAGAAGGGCCCCACTATATACCATCAACCTGTCAGTCACTACAGGTGAGAGAGAAGGGCCCCACTATATACCATCAGCAGTCTGGTCAACCTGTCTGTCATCAATCAGTCATTTTCAACTCAATAAGCAATGATCATGAAACGTAATTTTGACTGACTGATTTGATGATAACAGCGGTTGGGGACTGGTGACTGGCCTAGTGTTGTGATTGGTCAGTTAATAGAAGAGTCTCGGACTGTGTGGTGTGTCTGTACTCAGGGCCTGGTGTGAGAGCAACACGCCTGCTGCCGGTAACCAGTCTTCCTCTTCAGCCGAGTCCTTACTCTTTTACAACCAAGATCAAGATGTCTTCACGGGGATCGGTTACCAACCGGTACGTTCCTGCTGGCCTTTTGTCTTGGCTTTGTCAAACACACACAACCCGGAGGGGGGGGGGGGGGGTCCATATGAATTGAATAATGGCTGGCATGGCCAGCAGTGTCTCAGAGGAAGGAGGGCTGATCTAGGATCAGATCCATCTTGTCCACGTGATCTGATTTTTAGGATGATCTAATAGACCAAACTGATCCTATATCAGCCCTCCTTTACTCTGAGAAGGTGTATGACTACAGGCCCTGATCCAGTTTAGACAGGTGTCAAAGTCAACCTCTTACACAGTTACACTCTTGAGTTGTTTTTGTAGCTTGATCACTAGGAACTCATCCAAGGAATTTAATTTGAGCTCCACCCTGCAGGTAGAGGTGGGGAAGGATCATATTAGATGTCCCAGGGTGCTTAGTGGTAGAGGAAGGATCATATTAGATGTCCCAGGGTGCTTAGTGGTAGAGGAAGGATCATATTAGATGTCCCAGGGTGCTTAGTGGTAGAGGAGGGATCATATTAGATGTCCCAGGGTGCTTAGTGGTAGGATCATATTAGATGTCCCAGGGTGCTTAGTGGTAGAGGAAGGATCATATTAGATGTCCCAGGGTGCTTAGTGGTAGAGGAAGGATCATATTAGATGTCCCAGGGTGCTTAGTGGTAGGATCATATTAGATGTCCCAGGTGCTTAGTGGTAGAGGAAGGATCATATTAGATGTCCCAGGGTGCTTAGTGGTAGAGGATGGATCATATTAGATGTCCCAGGGTGCTTAGTGGTAGGATCATATTAGATGTCCCAGGGTGCTTAGTGGTAGAGGAAGGATCATATTAGATGTCCCAGGGTGCTTAGTGGTAGAGGAAGGATCATATTAGATGTCCCAGGGTGCTTAGTGGTAGAGGAAGGATCATATTAGATGTCCCAGGGTGCTTAGTGGTAGGATCATATTAGATGTCCCAGGGTGCTTAGTGGTAGAGGAAGGATCATATTAGATGTCCCAGGGTGCTTAGTGGTAGAGGAAGGATCATATTAGATGTCCCAGGGTGCTTAGTGGTAGAGGAAGGATCATATTAGATGTCCCAGGGTGCTTAGAGGAAGGATCATATTAGATGTCCCAGGGTGCTTAGTGGTAGGATCATATTAGATGTCCCAGGGTGCTTAGTGGTAGAGGAAGGATCATATTAGATGTCCCAGGGTACTTAGTGGTAGGATCATATTAGATGTCCCAGGGTGCTTAGTGGTAGAGGAAGGATCATATTAGATGTCCCAGGGTGCTTAGTGGTAGGATCATATTAGATGTCCCAGGGTGCTTAGTGGTAGAGGATGGATCATATTAGATGTCCCAGGGTGCTTAGTGGTAGAGGATGGATCATATTAGATGTCCCAGGGTGCTTAGTGGTAGAGGATGGATCATATTAGATGTCCCAGGGTGCTTAGTGGTAGGATCATATTAGATGTCCCAGGGTGCTTAGTGGTAGGATCATATTAGATGTCCCAGGGTGCTTAGTGGTAGAGGATGGATCATATTAGATGTCCCAGGGTGCTTAGTGGTAGAGGAAGGATCATATTAGATGTCCCAGGGTGCTTAGTGGTAGGATCATATTAGATGTCCCAGGGTGCTTAGTGGTAGAGGATGGATCATATTAGATGTCCCAGGGTGCTTAGTGGTAGAGGATGGATCATATTAGATGTCCCAGGGTGCTTAGTGGTAGGATCATATTAGATGTCCCAGGGTGCTTAGTGGTAGAGGATGGATCATATTAGATGTCCCAGGGTGCTTAGTGGTAGAGGATGGATCATATTAGATGTCCCAGGGTGCTTAGTGGTAGAGGATGGATCATATTAGATGTCCCAGGGTGCTTAGTGGTAGGATCATATTAGATGTCCCAGGGTGCTTAGTGGTAGGATCATATTAGATGTCCCAGGGTGCTTAGTGGTAGAGGAAGGATCATATTAGATGTCCCAGGGTGCTTAGTGGTAGAGGAAGGATCATATTAGATGTCCCAGGGTGCTTAGTGGTAGAGGAAGGATCATATTAGATGTCCCAGGGTGCTTAGTGGTAGAGGATGGATCATATTAGATGTCCCAGGGTGCTTAGTGGTAGAGGAAGGATCATATTAGATGTCCCAGGGTGCTTAGTGGTAGAGGATGGATCATATTAGATGTCCCAGGGTGCTTAGTGGTAGAGGATGGATCATATTAGATGTCCCAGGGTGCTTAGAGGATGGATCATATTAGATGTCCCAGGGTGCTTAGTGGTAGGATCATATTAGATGTCCCAGGGTGCTTAGTGGTAGAGGAAGGATCATATTAGATGTCCCAGGGTGCTTAGTGGTAGGATCATATTAGATGTCCCAGGGTGCTTAGTGGTAGAGAAAGGATCATATTAGATGTCCCAGGGTACTTAGTGGTAGGATCATATTAGATGTCCCAGGGTGCTTAGTGGTAGAGGAAGGATCATATTAGATGTCCCAGGGTGCTTAGTGGTAGGATCATATTAGATGTCCCAGGGTGCTTAGTGGTAGAGGATGGATCATATTAGATGTCCCAGGGTGCTTAGTGGTAGAGGATGGATCATATTAGATGTCCCAGGGTGCTTAGTGGTAGAGGAAGGATCATATTAGATGTCCCAGGGTGCTTAGTGGTAGAGGATGGATCATATTAGATGTCCCAGGGTGCTTAGTGGTAGAGGATGGATCATATTAGATGTCCCAGGGTGCTTAGTGGTAGAGGATGGATCATATTAGATGTCCCAGGGTGCTTAGTGGTAGGATCATATTAGATGTCCCAGGGTGCTTAGTGGTAGAGGAAGGATCATATTAGATGTCCCAGGGTGCTTAGTGGTAGAGGAAGGATCATATTAGATGTCCCAGGGTGCTTAGTGGTAGAGGAAGGATCATATTAGATGTCCCAGGGTGCTTAGTGGTAGAGGAAGGATCATATTAGATGTCCCAGGGTGCTTAGTGGTAGAGGAAGGATCATATTAGATGTCCCAGGGTGCTTAGTGGTAGAGGAAGGATCATATTAGATGTCCCAGGGTGCTTAGTGGTAGAGGAAGGATCATATTAGATGTCCCAGGGTGCTTAGTGGTAGAGGAAGGATCATATTAGATGTCCCAGGGTGCTTAGTGGTAGAGGAAGGATCATATTAGATGTCCCAGGGTGCTTAGTGATACTCTACTCCACTCCGCAGGAGAGCATGGATGTAAGTCCATCACAAACACAACATGGAGTCAGTCCTGAAGACTCCTTCATCTCAGTGGGTGAGGACATCTGTCCCTTGGTGGAACCAGAGAACGAGCTGAGACGGAGAGACTGTCTGCTTCAGAGACTAGAGGAGAGCAGACAGGTCAATACAGAGGACAGCATAGAGCCAAGCCAGCTGTCGCCAGCTCCTCTACAGTCAACAGTACAGTCTGGTGGTCAGACCAGTCAGCTCTCAGTCCCCTCTGACAGACTGTCTCAGAACAATACCACATCAGATACCAGCAGCAAACTCTCATCCTCCCCTTTGGTACCAAACAGAACATTGGACACAATGGATATCAGAAAGCTATCCTCTTCTCTCTGCAGTGTAACACACCAGCTTGACCATCCTAGTAAATTCTCCCCAACAGGGCTGAGTAGTCCTGGACAGAAACCAGTAGGTTCCAGACACTTCTCATCTCCTGGTCGATATCAGGGTGGTTTGGTAGAGAGGGCAACGCCAGACGGTCTAGATGAGATCTCAGCCTCTCTCCAGAGCATGATGGCAGAGACTGTGTTTCAGAGTGGGCCCAACACACAGCCCTGGGGGTCACCATCTGGGGAAGGGACCCTCTGCCCCTGCACAGGTTCCAGGGGCTCCACGCCTGACCCTATCCCTCCTGACCCACTCCCCAATCCAGCCTCAGCCAGGCTGTCTACCCTCACAGCCTTCCTGGCCAGACAGGGACTCCCTGGAGGCGCACAGGGGACAAGGTACCGCACACAGAGGGCCGATGTGGAGGGAGAGAGTCAGGGACGGAGCACAGTCAAGCCTAACAGCAGTACTCAGAGAGGTGAGGGATGCATGTTTCAAAATATGTGCAAATGTAGTACACATTCTAGAAGTTCCCTCCGTGCTTCGTTTCGCATACTTTGATTTAGACCTGTGCTCTATTTTGAGTGCTCTGAGCACGGTTACACAGAGTGTCTAAACCCAGAGGCACAACATCACGAGACTTCCGGGAACGCTTGAGTAGCAAACCAGACCGGGGTTTGGGTTTATAGAAGACCAAACAGACCAGACCGGGGTTTAGAGAAGACCAAACAGACCAGACCGGGGTTGAAAGAAGACCAAACAGACCAGACCGGGGGTTTATAGGAGACCAAACAGACCAGACCGGGGTTTATAGAAGACCAAAGAGACCAGACCGGGGTTTATAGAAGACCTAACAGACCAGACCGGGGTTTGGGGTATAGAGACGACCTAACAGACCACACCGGGGTTTGGGTTTAGAGAAGACCAAACAGACCAGACCGGGGTTTTAAGAAGACCAAACAGACCAGACCGGGGTTTAAAGAAGACCAAACAGACCAGACCGGGGTTTATAGAAGACCTAACAGACCAGACTGGGGTTTGGGGTATAGAGAAGACCAAACAGACCAGACCGGGGTTTATAGAAGACCTAACAGACCAGACTGGGGTTTGGGGTATAGAGATGACCTAACAGACCAGACCGGGGTTTGGGTTTATAGAAGACCAAACAGACCAGACTGGGGTTTGGGTTTAGAGAAGACCAAACAGACCAGACCGGGGTTTGGGTTTAGAGAAGACCAAACAGACCAGACCGGGGTTTGGGTTTATAGAAGACCAAACAGACCAGACTGGGGTTTGGGTTTAGAGAAGACCAAACAGACCAGACCGGGGTTTGGGTTTAGAGAAGACCAAACAGACCAGACCGGGGTTTGGGTTTATAGAAGACCAAACAGACCAGACCGGGGTTTATAGAAGACCAAACAGACCAGACCGGGGTTTAGAGAAGACCAAACAGACCAGACCGGGGTTTAGAGAAGACCAAACAGACCAGACCGGGGTTTATAGAAGACCAAACAGACCAGACCGGGGTTTATAGAAGACCAAACAGACCAGACCGGGGTTTAGAGAAGACCAAACAGACCAGACCGGGGTTTATAGAAGACCAAACAGACCAGACCGGGGTTTAGAGAAGACCAAACAGACCAGACCGGGGTTTATAGAAGACCAAACAGACCAGACCGGGGTTTAGAGAAGACCAAACAGACCAGACCGGGGTTTATAGAAGACCAAACAGACCAGACCGGGGTTTATAGAAGACCAAACAGACCAGACCGGGGTTTAGAGAAGACCAAACAGACCAGAGTCAAGACAATGTCTTCAGTAATTCAACATGTTAATACTCCAACCTTGTGAAAGTGATAAACTGACACGTTAACTAACTCCATTCTCAAAGAGGTGCCCTTTGACATCCGGGCACATGCTCAGTTCGTTACCAGACGACCATTAGACCCCATGACGTGTTTCTGGACATGAGCTCAGCTAGCCCACGTCACCATGACAACAGCTGTGATGGGAGATTTCTATTGGAGAAGCAGTTTTCATACTGTACTGTCTATAACATAGACTAGTAGTACTGTTAGGCAGTAATAGTAGATCATTGCCTTCAAGAGGCTTTGTAGAGAATGTCTGTCAGAGTGAGATCGGGTCAGAATACTGTTGAGACGGTTTCCTTTACCTTGAAAGATACTTCTGATCTCACGAAGCACCGGGTCTCTTGGGTCTGTGTCTCAGGTGTAGATGGCATGCCTTGGAGCAGGCCTGGCCTGAGGGCTGTGTTCAGTATGTCTCATACCAGGGAGAGGATATCTCTTAGAGGCTTTATTCTCTGTCTCTCTGTCTCTCTCTGTCTGTCTCTCTCTCTCTCTCTCTGTCTCTCTGAGTAGAAGACTGCCATTGGAGCAGGCCTGCCCTGGGGGGCTGTGTTCAGTATGTCTCATACCAGGGGAGAGGATATCTCTTAGAGGCTTGACCTCTCTCTCTGTCTCTCTCTATCTCTGTCTCTCTGAGTAGAAGACTTCCATTGGAGCAGACCTGCCCTGGGGGGCTGCTTGTTCCCGGTGCGGGGCTGTGTCCTCAGGGTTGACCACCCTCCGGTCCTGGGCAGAGGGGAGCCTGGAGGATACTTCACCCAGAGCCTAATCTACACAGCCAGTCCTCCACACACAGGTCAGCTCTTCATCTACACAGCCAGTCCTCCACACACAGGTCAGCTCTTCATCTACACAGCCAGTCCTCCAAACACAGGTCAGCTCTTCATCTACACAGCCAGTCCTCCACACACAGGTCAGCTCTTCATCTACACAGCCAGTCCTCCACACACAGGTCAGCTCTTCTTCTACACAGCCAGTCCTCCACACACAGGTCAGCTCTTCATCTACACAGCCAGTCCTCCACACACAGGTCAGCTCTTCATCTACACAGCCAGTCCTCCACACACAGGTCAGCTCTTCATCTACACAGCCAGTCCTCCACACACAGGTCAGCTCTTCATCTACACAGCCAGTCCTCCACACACAGGTCAGCTCTTCATCTACACAGCCAGTCCTCCACACACAGGTCAGCTCTTCATCTACACAGCCAGTCCTCCACACACAGGTCAGCTCTTCATCTACACAGCCAGTCCTCCACACACAGGTCAGCTCTTCATCTACACAGCCAGTCCTCCACACACAGGTCAGCTCTTCATCTACACAGCCAGTCCTCCACACACAGGTCAGCTCTTCATCTACACAGCCAGTCCTCCACACACAGGTCAGCTCTTCATCTACTTCTTCTTCTTCTCTTTGTCAATGTATTGGAATCTATTTTGCATACCTTTAGTGTAAATAGTGAACATACATTTTTAAAAGGTGAATTAAAAAAAGCTTGATATTAATATATTTGAATGTATTTAGCCTACACTCTGTGTAGTCAGTGGTATTTAGCCTACACTCTGTGTAGTCAGTGGTATTTAGCCTACACTCTGTGTAGTCAGTGGTATTTAGCCTACACTCTGTGTAGTCAGTGGTATTTAGCCTACACTCTGTGTAGTCAGTGGTATTTAGCCTACACTCTGTATAGTCAGTGGTATTTAGCCTACACTCTGTATAGTCAGTGGTATTTAGCCTACACTCTGTAGTCAGTGGTATTTAGCCTACACTCTATATAGTCAGTGGTATTTAGCCTACACTCTGTAGTCAGTGGTATTTAGCCTACACTCTGTGTAGTGAGTGGTATTTAGCCTACACTCTGTGTAGTCAGTGGTATTTAGCCTACACTCTGTGTAGTCAGTGGTATTTAGCCTACACTCTGTGTAGTCAGTGGTATTTAGCCTACACTCTGTATAGTCAGTGGTATTTAGCCTACACTCTGTATAGTCAGTGGTATTTAGCCTACACTCTGTAGTCAGTGGTATTTAGCCTACACTCTATATAGTCAGTGGTATTTAGCCTACACTCTGTAGTCAGTGGTATTTAGCCTACACTCTGTGTAGTCAGTGGTATTTAGCCTACACCCTGTGTAGTCAGTGGTATTTAGCCTACACTCTGTATAGTCAGTGGTATTTAGCCTACACTCTGTAGTCAGTGGTATTTAGCCTACACTCTGTAGTCAGTGGTATTTAGCCTACACTCTGTAGTCAGTGGTATTTAGCCTACACTCGGTGTAGTCAGTGGTATTTAGCCTACACTATGTGTAGTCAGTGGTATTTAGCCTACACTCTGTAGTCAGTGGACATGTATTTAGCCTATACTCTGTAGTCAGTGGTATTTAGCCTACACTCTGTGTAGTCAGTGCTATTTAGCCTACACTCTGTAGTCAGTGGTATTTAGCCTACACTCTGTGTAGTCAGTGGTATTTAGCTTACACTCTGTGTAGTCAGTGGTATTTAGCCTACACTCTGTATAGTCTGTGGTATTTAGCCTACACTCTGTAGTCAGTGGTATTTAGCCTACACTCTATATAGTCAGTGGTATTTAGCCTACACTCTGTATAGTCAGTGGTATTTAGCCTACACTCTGTATAGTCAGTGGTATTTAGCCTACACTCTGTAGTCAGTGGTATTTAGCCTACACTCTATATAGTCAGTGGTATTTAGCCTACACTCTGTAGTCAGTGGTATTTAGCCTACACTCTGTGTAGTCAGTGGTATTTAGCCTACACTCTGTGTAGTCAGTGGTATTTAGCCTATACTCTGTATAGTCAGTGGTATTTAGCCTATACTCTGTAGTCTGTGGTATTTAGCCTACACTCTGTGTAGTCAGTGCTATTTAGCCTACACTCTGTGTAGTCAGTGGTATTTAGCCTACACTCTGTGTAGTCAGTGGTATTTAGCCTACACTCTGTGTAGTCAGTGGTATTTAGCCTACACTCTGTGTAGTCAGTGGTATTTAGCCTACACTCTGTGTAGTCAGTGGTATTTAGCCTACACTCTGTGTAGTCAGTGGACACGTATTTTCCAAAGGTAAATTTAAAAAACATACTTTTCCCCCTCAGGTTACGGAGCCGACAAAGACCTAAATGTGAGAGGAGATATCAAGAGTAAGTCCTTCACCTGTTGCTGTGAGATGGTTTGATATCTATGTTGCTGTGAGATGGTTTGATATCTATGTTGCTGTGGGATGGTTTGATATCTATGTTGCTGTGGGATGGTTTGATATCTATGTTGCTGTGGGATGGTTTGATATCTATGTTGCTGTGGGATGGTTTGATATCTATGTTGCTGTGGGATGGTTTGATATCTATGTTGCTGTGGGATGGTTTGATATCTATGTTGCTGTGGGATGGTTTGATATCTATGTTGCTGTGGGATGGTTTGATATCTATGTTGGTTTGATATCTATGTTGCTGTGAGATGGTTTGATATCTATGTTGCAACAGTCTCATGGTAGTCTATGGTAACAGTCTCATGGTAGTCTATGGTAACAGTCTCATGGTAGTCTATAGTAACAGTCTCATGGTAGTCTATAGTAACAGTCTCATGGTAGTCTAAGGTAACAGTCTCATGGTAGTCTATGGTAACAGTCTCATGGTAGTCTAAGGTAACAGTCTCATGGTAGTCTATGGTAACAGTCTCATGGTAGTCTATGGTAACAGTCTCATGGTAGTCTATAGTAACAGTCTCATGGTAGTCTATAGTAACAGTCTCATGGTAGTCTAAGGTAACAGTCTCATGGTAGTCTATGGTAACAGTCTCATGGTAGTCTATGGTAACAGTCTCATGGTAGTAGATATACAAGTCAATGGTAACAGTCTCATGGTAGTCTATGGTAACAGTCTCATGGTTAGTAACAGGAATCTGGTCCAGCAGCTATGATGGATTTGACACATTCCTTGTTAGAAACGTAAACCAACTGTCGTGCTGAGGAGGGTGTAGTGTGATGTACAGTGGTGTGTGGCGTGGTATGGAAGGTGTTTACTAGTCTTGGTCGTGGTATGTAGCGTGGTATGGAATGTGTTTACTAGTCTTGGTCGTGGTATGGAATGTGTTTACTAGTCTTGGTCGTGGTATGGAAGGTGTTTACTAGTCTTGGTCGTGGTATGTAGCGTGGTATGGAATGTGTTTACTAGTCTTGGTCGTGGTATGTAGCGTGTGGTGTAGTATGTAGCGTGGTATGGGAGGTGTTTACTAGTCTTGGTCGTGGTATGTAGCGTGGTATGGAAGGTGTTTACTAGTCTTGGTCGTGGTATGTAGCGTGGTATGGAAGGTGTTTACTAGTCTTGGTATGTAGCGTGTGGTGTAGTATGTAGCGTGTGGTGTAGTATGTAGCGTGGTATGTAGCGTGTGGTGTAGTATGTAGCGTGGTATGTAGTGTGTGGTGTAGTATGTAGCGTGGTATGTAGTGTGTGGTGTAGTATGTAGCGTGGTATGTAAGGTGTTTACTAGTCTTGGTCGTGGTATGTAGCGTGGTATGTAGCGTGGTATGTAGTGTGGCATGTAGCGTGGTATGGAGGGTGGTATGTAGCGTGGTATGGAGGGTGTTTACTAGTCTTGGTCGTGGTATGTAGCGTGGTATGTAGCGTGGTATGTAGCGTGGTATGTAGTGTGGTATGTAGCGTGTTATGTAGCGTGGTATGTAGCGTGGTATGGAAGGTGTTTACTAGTCTTGGCACCAGAACTAAATGTATTCAGTTCGTCACCAGACGTTGTTTACTGGCCACAGCAGGAGAGAACAACTATCATGGAGCTGTACTCCTCTAGTTCATTAGAACAGGACTGTTGGTTTCCTCTGTTTACTGGCCACAGCAGGAGAGAACAACTATCATGGAGCTGTACTCCTCTAGTTCATTAGAACAGGACTGTTGGTTTCCTCTGTTTACTGGCCACAGCAGGAGAGAACAACTATCATGGAGCTGTACTCCTCTAGTTCATTAGAACAGGACTGTTGGTTTCCTCTGTTTACTGGCCACAGCAGGAGAGAACAACTATCATGGAGCTGTACTCCTCTAGTTCATTAGAACAGGACTGTTGGTTTCCTCTGTTTACTGGCCACAGCAGGAGAGAACAACTATCATGGAGCTGTACTCCTCTAGTTCATTAGAACAGGACTGTTGGTTTCCTCTGTTTACTGGCCACAGCAGGAGAGAACAACTATCATGGAGCTGTACTCCTCTAGTTCATTAGAACAGGACTGTTGGTTTCCTCTGTTTAATGAGAAACAGCCTGCGTCCCTAATGGAAGACTACTCCCTATATAGTGCACTACTGGTTAAAAGCAAAGCACTATAAAAGGAAGAGGGAGCCATTTGGGACGTATCCAACAGTAGTTTAGACTGTAGAGATTCTGTTGTCTATATATATATATTCCCTGCTGAGTCGTGGTCAACAAGGTGATTTGCATCCAGACAGTTTGTCTCCAGGTCCAGATGTGGCTTTTGCCTGCTTCAATGTGTCCTGGGAGGACATGGTGTTTGGGAGGCAGTGCCATGTCTTTCTGACCGGACTCATCCTGGACTCCATAAGACTAGAGGACTCCAAGGACTGCACTCTCAAGATAACCAACCTGGTCTATTTCCTCTGGGTAATAAGAAAATACGTCTGGGGGCAGTTTCCTGGACACACAAATTAAAATGTAAACTCAATGTTGAATCTGCATTGAGCTGTTAAATCCAGGATTAGGTTTAACCTGTGTCTGGGAAACTTCCTCTTGGTTGTTGGTTTATAAGGACTATTTTTTCATATTATGGAGTTGAGGTTCTGTTGAACTGTTTTGAGTGGTCACCTGAGGTGTCCATATTGGTTTGGTAAAGATGAGTCTCTTCGGGTGCAGCTCTCATTCCGTCCCTGAGCCCTTCTCTCCGTCCCTCTCGTCCCCATCCCCCCCTGTCCTCCCCCCAGACAGGACAGGTGAAAGCTGAGGACTTTGTCTCTGAGCTGCTCAGAATCATTTGTTCTGAGAGACGGGAGAAGAGCAGAGAGCAGCAGCTCCTGCAGTGGTTGGAGGTGAGCGCCTTAGGATTTCCTCTCAGTGTTTCCCCTAGAATATTGTCCGGGGGGGGGGGGGCAACAAAAACACAACATCCAGGGCCTTGAACCAAAATCTTCAATTGAAATCAATCTAGCGTGACTACTCTCTGAGAGATCCATCTTTCCTTTCCTTGTTCCAGTTCTCCCTTCCTCTAGCCCAGCGCTACTCTGACTGTCTGGAGCAGCTGGACAGAGGACACTGTCGTACAGTCAGTCTGTTTCCTTAAGACTACAGACCCGGTGTTCCCCCCCACCTCAACACAGTAAGACAGACTACAGACACACAGTGTTCCCCACACCTCAACACAGTAAGACAGACTACAGACACACAGTGTTCCCCACACCTCAACACAGTAAGACAGACTACAGACACACAGTGTTCCCCACACCTCAACACAGTAAGACAGACTACAGACACACAGTGTTCCCCACACCTCAACACAATAAGACAGACTACAGACCCAGTGTCCCCCCCACCTCAACACAGTAAGACAGACTACAGACCCAGTGCCCCCCCCCCACCTCAACACAGTAAGACAGACTACAGACACACAGTGTTCCCCCCACCTCAACACAGTAAGACAGACTACAGACCCAGTGTCCCCCCCACTTCAACACAGTAAGACAGACTACAGACCCAGTGTTCCCCCCACCTCAACACAGTAAGACAGACTACAGACCCAGTGTTCCCAACCTCAACACAGTAGGACAGACTACAGACACACAGTGTTCTCCCCACCTCAACACAGTAAGACAGACTACAGACACAGTGCCCCCCCACCTCAACACAGTAAGACAGACTACAGACCCAGTGTCCCCCACACCTCAACACAGTAAGACAGACTACAGACCCAGTGTTCCCCCCCCACCTCAACACAGACTACAGACCCAGTGTTCCCCCCACCTCAACACAGTAAGACAGACACACAGTGGTCCCCCCCCCCCCCACCTCAGGAAGACATGTTGACTGACCTACACCCCCCTCAGGATCCCAGTGAAAACCAACACCCCCCTCAGGATCCCAGTGAAAACCAACACCCTCCTCAGGATCCCAGTGAAAACCTACACCCCCCTCAGGATCCCAGTGAAAACCTACACCCTCCTCAGGATCCCAGTGAAAACCTACACCCTCCTCAGGATCCCAGTGAAAACCTACACCCTCCTCAGGATCCCAGTGAAAACCTACACCCTCCTCAGGATCCCAGTGAAAACCTACACCCCCCTCAGGATCCCAGTGAAAACCTACACCCTCCTCAGGATCCCAGTGAAAACCTACACCCCCCTCAGGATCCCAGTGAAAACCAACACCCTCCTCAGGATCCCAGTGAAAACCTACACCCCCCTCAGGATCCCAGTGAAAACCTACACCCCCCTCAGGATCCCAGTGAAAACCAACACCCTCCTCAGGATCCCAGTGAAAACCTACACCCCCCTCAGGATCCCAGTGAAAACCTACACCCCCCTCAGGATCCCAGTGAAAACCTACACCCCCCTCAGGATCCCAGTGAAAACCTACACCCTCCTCAGGATCCCAGTGAAAACCTACACCCCCCTCAGGATCCCAGTGAAAACCAACACCCTCCTCAGGATCCCAGTGAAAACCTACACCCCCCTCAGGATCCCAGTGAAAACCTACACCCTCCTCAGGATCCCAGTGAAAACCTACACCCTCCTCAGGATCCCAGTGAAAACCTACACCCTCCTCAGGATCCCAGTGAAAACCTACACCCTCCTCAGGATCCCAGTGAAAACCTACACCCCCCTCAGGATCCCAGTGAAAACCTACACCCCCCTCAGGATCCCAGTGAAAACCTACACCCCCCTCAGGATCCCAGTGAAAACCAACACCCTCCTCAGGATCCCAGTGAAAACCTACACCCCCCTCAGGATCCCAGTGAAAACCTACACCTCCCTCAGGATCCCAGTGAAAACCAACACCCTCCTCAGGATCCCAGTGAAAACCTACACCCCCCTCAGGATCCCAGTGAAAACCTACACCCTCCTCAGGATCCCAGTGAAAACCTACACCCTCCTCAGGATCCCAGTGAAAACCTACACCCTCCTCAGGATCCCAGTGAAAACCTACACCCCCCTCAGGATCCCAGTGAAAACCTACACCCCCCTCAGGATCCCAGTGAAAACCTACACCCCCCTCAGGATCCCAGTGAAAACCTACACCCTCCTCAGGATCCCAGTGAAAACCTACACCCCCCTCAGGATCCCAGTGAAAACCTACACCCCCCTCAGGATCCCAGTGAAAACCTACACCCTCCTCAGGATCCCAGTGAAAACCTACACCCTCCTCAGGATCCCAGTGAAAACCTACACCCTCCTTCTGGATACAAAAGCCAACACATGTTTATTAAAAGTTAGAACATGTTGGGATGAAGAGAGATGACAGAGGATGAAGACAGGGGATGAAGACAGGGGATGAAGACAGGGGATGAAGACAGGGGATGAAGACAGGGGATGAAGACATTCATGCTCCAGATTCAACGAGTGGAAAGTCATTTTGTTGTTGAATGTTGATTCCCTGCTGCTTTCTACTGGTTGATACATGTACAACGTTATCACAGTCTTCCTCTGCTTTCTCCTACACAATACTAGAACCAGGGAGCACCACTGGTGCAAATATATTTACAGACAGACAATGTACATTTAGCGGATTTCCTTTCTTCTTAATGCCGTCTTTAAAAAATAAAAATAAAATGTATATGAACAAGAAACATTTTTTTATTTTTTATTTATTTATTTGAAACTCTGTAGGTGAAAGTAGCCTCTCTCTTCTTCTCTCGGTGTGTACCGTTCTCCTCTCTCCATTCTACAGCCCCGAGTCACTCAGCTGGGAGGACCTCAGCCTCTCTCTCTCTTCTTCTCTCGGTGTGCACCGTTCTCCTCTCTCCATTCTACAGCCCCGAGTCACTCAGCTGGGAGGACCTCAGCCTCTCTCTTCTTCTCTCGGTGTGTACCGTTCTCCTCTCTCCATTCTACAGCCCCGAGTCACTCAGCTGGAAGGACAGATCTACTACGATCAGGAGGACAGGACCTCAGCCTCTCAGACCCACTGGCTCTGACCTGTCAGGGAACTGACCTGGAGTCAGGCTCACGTCACAAATAGCACCTTATTCCCTATATATAAGTGCACTAGTTTCGACCAGAGCTTTTGGCCGTAGGTCTCTGGTCAACAGTAATCCCCTACATAATGAATAGGTTGCTATTTGGGATACACCCTCAGTCAGACCTGAACGGCTACAGGAAGTGGCAACAGACCGAGACACAGAACAAAACTACAACACCACCACAGTAAAACAAGATGGAGGAATCTGACGTTATGTGAAGACATTGTAAAAAAGAGTCGTACCAGAATGCCGAAAAATGAACATGTTGCTTTGGACCTTTTTTGAAGAGTATCCTGACTGATTCAGAACTAGCCTTTCATCCCAGGGTATAACATCAATCAACAGGTGAACCAGAACTATCCTTTCATCCCAGGGTATACCAGAACTATCCTTTCATCCCAGGGTATACCAGAACTATCCTTTCATCCCAGGGTATACCAGAACTATCCTTTCATCCCAGGGTATACCAGAACTATCCTTTCATCCCAGGGTATACCAGAACTAGCCTTTCAGCCCAGGGTATACCAGAACTAGCCTTTCATCCCAGGGTATACCAGAACTAGCCTTTCATCCCAGGGTATATCATCAATCAACAGGTGAACCAGAACTAACATTTCATCCCAGGGTATAACAGAACTAGCCTTTCATCCCAGGGTATACCAGAACTAGCCTTTCATCCCAGGGTATACCAGAACTAACCTTTCATCCCAGGGTATACCAGAACTAGCCTTTCATCCCAGGGTATACCAGAACTAGCCTTTCATCCCAGGGTATAACATCAATCAATAGGTGAATCAGAACTAGCCTTTCATCCCAGGGTATAACATCAATCAATAGGTGAATCAGAACTAGCCTTTCATCCCAGGGTATACCAGAACTAGCCTTTCATCCCAGGGTATACCAGAACTAGCCTTTCATCCCAGGGTATAACAGAACTAGCCTTTCATCCCAGGGTATACCAGAACTAGCCTTTCATCCCAGGGTATAACAGAACTAGCCTTTCATCCCAGGGTATATCATCAATCAACAGATGAACCAGAACTAGTATTTCATCCCAGGGTATATCATCAATCAACAGGTGAACCAGAACTAACATTTCAGCCCAGGGTATAACAGAACGAGCCTTTCATCACAGGGTATATCAGAACTAGTCTTTCATCCCAGGGTATAACATCAATCAACAGGTGAACCAGAACTAGCCTTTCATCCCAGGGTATAACAGAACTAGCCTTTCATCCCAGGGTATATCATCAATCAACAGATGAACCAGAACTAGCATTTCATCCCAGGGTATATCATCAATCAACAGGTGAACCAGAACTAGCCTTTCATCCCAGGGTATATCATCAATCAACAGGTGAACCAGAACTAACATTTCATCCCAGGGTATAACAGATCGAGCCTTTCATCCCAGGGTATATCAGAACTAGTCTTTCATCCCAGGGTATAACATCAATCAACAGGTGAACCAGAACTAGCCTTTCATCCCAGGGTATAACATCAATCAACAGGTGAACCAGAACTAGTCTTTCATCCCAGGGTATAACATCAATCAACAGGTGAACCAGAACTAGCCTTTCATCCCAGGGTATATCAGAACTAGCCTTTCTCCCAGGGTATAACATCAATCAACAGGTGAACCAGAACTAGCCTTTCATCCCAGGGTATATCATCAATCAACAGGTGAACCAGAACTAGCCTTTCATCCCAGGGTATATCATCAATCAACAGGTGAACCAGAACTAGCCTTTCATCCCAGGGTATACCAGAACTAGCCTTTCATCCCAGGGTATATCATCAATCAACAGGTGAACCAGAACTAGCCTTTCATCCCAGGGTATAACATCAATCAACAGGTGAACCAGAACTAGCCTTTCATCCCAGGGTATAACATCAATCAACAGGTGAACCAGAACTAGCATTTAATCAATCAACAGGTGAACCAGAACTAGCCTTTCATCCCAGGGTATAACATCAATCAACAGGTGAACCAGAACTAGCCTTTCATCCCAGGGTATAACATCAATCAACAGGTAAATTTAGAAGTTGCAGTAAAAGTGGTCAACAAGACGATAAAGAAACCAACCATTCATAAATTCACAGGAAACTATTAAAATCATTATTTACAGAATAACCCAATAGAGTACAAGGGAAAAAAACGACTGCACCCACCAGTACTTTTGGGAAGAAAAATTACAATATTTAAATTAACTTATAAAAGCTATGCTCAAAAGTGACTTTTCTGTTTATTTAACAAGTCCCAGGTCTTTACAGTGTCCATGTGAGATGCTGCTGGCAGCGCGTCTGTCTTCCTTGGCGTGGTAATAGTGTCTTTCTGGATATCAGACCTGTAGAGAGAGACCAGAGTAACAGACTTACTACAGAGATACTACAAGAACCCAGACCTCCCATCAAAAACACCACAGCTAGCCTGAAATCCAGACCTGTTTCGTGCTAACATTCCACCTCTTGTACTCTTGTGTCATTTGTTTGGCACGACGAGGAGATGAACGTTAACACAAAGAGACTGGTACCCAGGCTATGGCACAAACAGCAGCAGCTTGGAGAAATACAGGCTTCCATACAGTATAGATTATAGCACAGCTCTTAGCCCAGGCCCCATATTCACATATCATCTCAGTAACAGTGCTGATCTGGGATCAGTTTTGTCCCCCTTTTTAGATCATAATGAATGAGATTACAAGGGCTGGTGGGACCTGATCCTAGTTCAACCACTCCTACTCTGAGAAGCTCTGTGAATACAGGCCCTGGGCGTTGTTTAGAGAAGGTGGTTTGAGTTGAGGCTTTGCTTAGAGAAGGTGGTTTGAGTTGAGGCTTTGCTTAGAGAAGGAGGTTTGAGTTGAGGCTTTGTTTAGAGAAGGAGGTTTGAGTTGAGGCGTTGCTCCACTTACTCCAAGCAGGGTCCCAGTCAGGAATCACACTATAGTGGAAGGGCCTATGATCTGAGCTACTTTCTGGAGATGAATGGAGGGAAGGAGAGGGGGAGGGGGAGAGAGGGAGAGGGGAGGGGGAGGGAGGGAAGAGAGGGGGAGGGAGGGAGAGGGGGAGGGAGGGAGGAAGAAAGAGAGAGAGGGCGGGAGGGAGAAAGGGAGGGGAAGCCAGGGTTACAGATGTGTTATGAGGAATGTTACAAGCATTGATCATGTCAGCAGGGTTATTGATCATGTCAGCAGGGTTATTGATCATGTCAGCAGGGTTTTGCAGAAAGCCAAGCTCATACAGGTGACATTTAATCAATCAATGAAATTATAGTTAACACAAATCAATAGTATATATCACATTCCATTACAGACAAACTATCAACCATTCTTTGGTTGGTACAGTAACTAAGACAAACTATATTAATCTTTAACTTCCAATCTGTAGAAACTATGGGAATAGAATATATATGTAAATGATGTAAATCATTAGAGATTTAAGGAGATGGGATGGACAGAGAGTCGCTGATATACAGTATGTACTCATGGAGGGATGATCTATACAGTATGGAGGGATGATCTATACAGTATGGAGGGATGATCTATACAGTATGGAGGGATGGAGGGATGATCTATACATTATGGAGGGATGATCTATACAGTATGGAGGGATGATCTATACAGTATGGAGGGATGATCTATACAGTATGTACTCATGGAGGGATGATCTATACAGTATGGAGGGATGATCTATACAGTATGGAGGGATGATCTATACAGTATGGAGGGATGGAGGGATGATCTATACATTATGGAGGGATGATCTATACAGTATGGAGGGATGATCTATACAGTATGGAGGGATGATCTATACATTATGGAGGGATGATCTATACAGTATGGAGGGATGATCTATACATTATGGAGGGATGATCTATACAGTATGGAGGGATGATCTATACAGTATGGAGGGATGATCTATACATTATGGAGGGATGATCTATACAGTATGGAGGGATGATCTATACATTATGGAGGGATGATCTATACAGTATGGAGGGATGATCTATACAGTATGGAGGGATGATCTATACAGTATGGAGGGATGATCTATACAGGATGGAGGGATGATCTATACAGTATGGAGGGATGATCTATACAGTATGGAGGGATTATCTATGCAGTATGTACTCATGGAGGGATGATCTATACAGTATGGAGGGATGATCTATACAGTATGGAGGGATGATCTATACAGTATGTACTCATGGAGGGATGATCTATACAGTATGGAGGGATGATCTATACAGTATGGAGGGATGATCTATACAGTATGGAGGGATGATCTATACAGTATGTACTCATGGAGGGATGATCTATACTGTATGTACTCATGGAGGGATGATCTATACGGTATGTAGGCATGGAGGGATGATCTATACAGTATGTAGTCATGGAGGGATGATCTATGCAGTATGTAGTCATGGAGGGATAATCTATACAGTATGTCGTCATGGAGGATGATGATCTATACAGTATGTAGTCATGGAGGGATGATCTATACAGTATGTAGTCATGGAGGGATGATCTATACAGTATGGAGGGATGATCTATACAGTATGTAGTCATGGGGGGATGATCTATACAGTATGTACTCATGGAGGGATGATCTATACAGTATGTAGTCATGGAGGGATGATCTATACAGTATGTAGTCATGAGGGATGATCTATACAGTATGTACTCATGGAGGGATGATCTATACAGTATGTAGTCATGGAGGGATGATCTATACAGTATGGAGGGATGATCTATACAGTATGGAGGGATGATCTATACAGTATGTACTCATGGAGGGATGATCTATACAGTATGTAGTCATGGAGGGATGATCTATACTGTATGTACTCATGGAGGGATGATCTATACGGTATGTAGTCATGGAGGGATGATCTATACAGTATGGAGGGATGATCTATACAGTATGTAGTCATGGAGGGATGATCTATACAGTATGTACTCATGGAGGGATGATCTATACAGTATGTAGTCATGGAGGGATGATCTATACAGTATGGAGGGATGATCTATACAGTATGGAGGGATGATCTATACAGTATGGAGGGATGATCTATACTGTATGTACTCATGGAGGGATGATCTATACAGTATGTAGGCATGGAGGGATGATCTATACAGTATGTAGTCATGGAGGGATGATCTATGCAGTATGTAGTCATGGAGGGATAATCTATACAGTATGTCGTCATGGAGGATGATGATCTATACAGTATGTAGTCATGGAGGGATGATCTATACAGTATGGAGGGATGATCTATACAGTATGTAGTCATGGGGGGATGATCTATACAGTATGTACTCATGGAGGGATGATCTATACAGTATGTAGTCATGGAGGGATGATCTATACAGTATGGAGGGATGGAGGGATGATCTATACAGTATGTACTCATGGAGGGATGATCTATACAGTATGTATTCATGCAGGGATGATCTATACAGTATGTAGTCATGGAGGGATGATCTATACAGTATGTAGTCATGGAGGGATGATCTATACAGTATGTAGTCATGGAGGGATGATCTATACAGTATGGAGGGATGATCTATACAGTATGGAGGGATGATCTATACTGTATGTACTCATGGAGGGATGATCTATACAGTATGTAGGCATGGAGGGATGATCTATACAGTATGTAGTCATGGAGGGATGATCTATGCAGTATGTAGTCATGGAGGGATGATCTATACAGTATGGAGGGATGATCTATAAGGGATGATCTATACAGTATGGAGGGATGATCTATACAGTATGTAGGCATGGAGGGATGATCTATGCAGTATGTAGTCATGGAGGGATAATCTATACAGTATGTCGTCATGGAGGATGATGATATATACAGTATGTAGTCATGGAGGGATGATCTATACAGTATGGAGGGATGATCTATACAGTATGTAGTCATGGGGGGATGATCTATACAGTATGTACTCATGGAGGGATGATCTATACAGTATAGTATCCAAGATGGCGTAGCAGTAAGTCGTCCTGTCGTGTCGTGTCCCTGTATATTTTGTTTATATTTTGTTTATTTTTCGTTTTTTTACATATTTTTCGTTTTTTACATAGCTATCCCTCTAAAAACATTTTGCTAAACCTAAGCTTCCAAATACGCTGGATCTTCACAACTAGCTATCTAGCTAAACTGCAACCCTGGATGATTACCCCTGGCTAGCGTTTCCACCCACTTAGCTTGAAGCTAGCCCGGCCTGCGCTACCACCGTAGCATACTCCTGAGCTACAATACCCGGGCCCACGACCGGTCTATCGATGTCACCGCATGAAGAGGAATAAACAGACTCACCCCATCGCGACGTCCCCCAAAGGCTAACTCTCTAGCCCTCGCTATCTCCCTGCTTGCTAATTCGGCCTGCTAACTGCTAGCTTGTCCAGCTCCGGTCCGCTAACTGCTACCTTGTCTAGCCCGGGCCTACAAACTGTTAGCTTGTTAGCACAGGCCTGCTAACCGCCTGAATCGCCGCGTCCCAAACGCCCACCGGACCCATATTTACTTTCTATCTCTTTTGACTTTTAATTTGTTTATACCTTCCGGAAACCTGCCTCACCCAATGTGATACGGAATCGCTATTATTTTTTATTTATTTTTAGAACACACTCAAGAACCTCCAGAAGCTAACCAGCTAACTAGCTACAAGCTACTTAGTCATTGTTCGTTTTTTTAACCTGGATAACACTCGCCAGTCCAGCTTCCCTTCCCCATCCACCGCTGCCCCCTGGACACTGATCTCTTGGCTACATAGCTGATGCACGCTGGACTGTCCATAAATCACGGTACTCCATTCTGCTTGTTTGTTTTATCTGTTGGCCCCGTTGCCTAGTCTACGCCATTTTACCTGCTGTTGTTGTGCTAGCTGATTAGCTGTTGTCTCACCTACTGTTTTAGCTAGCTTTCCCAATTCAACACCTGTGATTACTGTATGCCTCGCTGTATGTCTCTCTCAAATGTCAATATGCCTTGTATACTGTTGTTCAGGTTAGTTATCATTGTTTTAGTTCACAATGGAGCCCCTAGTTCCACTCTTCATACCCCTGATAACTCCTTTGTCCCACCTCCCACACATGCGGTGACCTCACCCATTACTACCAGCATGTCCAGAGATACAACCTCTCTCATCATCACCCAGTGCCTGGGCTTACCTCCGCTGTACCCGCACCCCACCATACCCCTGTCTGCGCATTATGCCCTGAATATATTCTACCATGCCCAGAAACCTGCTCCTCTTATTCTCTGTCCCCAACGCTCTAGGCGACCAGTTTTGATAGCCTTTAGCCGCACCCTCATACTACTCCTTCTCTGTTCCGCGGGTGATGTGGAGGTAAACCCAGGCCCTGCATGTCCCCAGGCACCCTCATTTGTTGACTTCTGTGTTCGAAAAAGCCTTGGTTTCATGCATGTCAACATCAGAAGCCTCCTCCCTAAGTTTGTCTTACTCACTGCTTTAGCACACTCTGCTAACCCTGATGTCCTTGCTGTGTCTGAATCCTGGCTCAGGAAGGCCACCAAAAATTCAGAGATTTCCATACCCAACTATAACATCTTCCGTCAAGATAGAACTGCCAAAGGGGGAGGAGTTGCAGTTTACTGCAGAGATGGCCTGCAAAGTAATGTCATACTTTCCAGGTCCATACCCAAACAGTTCGAACTACTAATTTTGAAAATTACTCTCTCCAGAAATAAGTCTCTCACGGTTGCCGCCTGCTACCGACCCCCCTCAGCTCCCAGCTGTGCCCTGGACACCATTTGTGAATTGATCGCCCCCCATCTAGCTTCAGAGTTTGTTCTGTTAGGTGACCTAAACTGGGATATGCTTAACACCCCGCCAGTCCTACAATCTAAGCTAGATGCCCTCAATCTCACACAAATCATCAAGGAACCCACCAGGTACAACCCTAACTCTGTAAACAAGGGCACCCTCATAGACGTCATCCTGACCAACTGGCCCTCCAAATACACCTCCGCTGTCTTCAACCAGGATCTCAGCGATCACTGCCTCATTGCCTGTATCCGCTACGGAGCCGCAGTCAAACGACCACCCCTCATCACTGTCAAACGCTCCCTAAAACACTTCTGTGAGCAGGCCTTTCTAATCGACCTGGCCCGGGTATCCTGGAAGGACATTGACCTCATCCCGTCAGTTGAGGATGCCTGGTCATTCTTTAAAAGTAACTTCCTCACCATTTTAGATAAGCATGCTCCGTTCAAAAAATGCAGAACTAAGAACAGATACAGCCCTTGGTTCACCCCAGACCTGACTGCCCTCGACCAGCACAAAAACATCCTGTGGCGGACTGCAATAGCATCGAATAGTCCCCGTGATATGCAACTGTTCAGGGAAGTCCGGAACCAATACACGCAGTCAGTCAGGAAAGCTAAGGCCAGCTTCTTCAGGCAGAAGTTTGCATCCTGTAGCTCCAACTCCAAAAAGTTCTGGGACACTGTGAAGTCCATGGAGAACAAGAGCACCTCCTCCCAGCTGCCCACTGCACTGAGGCTAGGTAACACGGTCACCACTGATAAATCCATGATTATCGAAAACTTCAATAAGCATTTCTCAACGGCTGGCCATGCCTTCCGCCTGGCTACTTCAACCTCGGCCAACAGCTCCGCCCCCCCCGCAGCTCCTCGCCCAAGCCTCTCCAGGTTCTCCTTTACCCAAATCCAGATAGCAGATGTTCTGAAAGAGCTGCAAAACCTGGACCCGTACAAATCAGCTGGGCTTGACAATCTGGACCCTCTATTTCTGAAACTATCTGCCACCATTGTCGCAACCCCTATTACCAGCCTGTTCAACCTCTCTTTCATCTCGTCTGAGATCCCCAAGGATTGGAAAGCTGCCGCAGTCATCCCCCTCTTCAAAGGGGGAGACACCCTGGACCCAAACTGTTACAGACCTATATCCATCCTGCCCTGCCTATCTAAGGTCTTCGAAAGCCAAGTCAACAAACAGGTCACTGACCATCTCGAATCCCACCGTACCTTCTCCGCTGTGCAATCTGGTTTCCGAGCCGGTCATGGGTGCACCTCAGCCACACTCAAGGTACTAAACGACATCATAACCGCCATCGATAAAAGACAGTACTGTGCAGCCGTCTTCATCGACCTCGCCAAGGCTTTCGACTCTGTCAATCACCATATTCTTATCGGCAGACTCAGTAGCCTCGGTTTTTCGGATGACTGCCTTGCCTGGTTCACCAATTACTTTGCAGACAGAGTTCAGTGTGTCAAATCGGAGGGCATGCTGTCCGGTCCTCTGGCAGTCTCTATGGGGGTGCCACAGGGTTCAATTCTCGGGCCGACTCTTTTCTCTGTGTATATCAATGATGTTGCTCTTGCTGCGGGCGATTCCCTGATCCACCTCTACGCAGACGACACCATTCTATATACTTTCGGCCCGTCTTTGGACACTGTGCTATCTAACCTCCAAACAAGCTTCAATGCCATACAACACTCCTTCCGTGGCCTCCAACTGCTCTTAAACGCTAGTAAAACCAAATGCATGCTTTTCAACCGGTCGCTGCCTGCACCTGCATGCCCGACTAGCATCACCACCCTGGATGGTTCCGACCTAGAATATGTGGACGTCTATAAGTACCTAGGTGTCTGGCTAGACTGCAAACTCTCCTTCCAGACTCATATCAAACATCTCCAATCGAAAATCAAATCAAGAGTCGGCTTTCTATTCCGCAACAAAGCCTCCTTCACTCAAGCCGCCAAGCTTACCCTAGTAAAACTGACTATCCTACCGATCCTCGACTTCGGCGATGTCATCTACAAAATGGCTTCCAACACTCTACTCAGCAAACTGGATGCAGTCTATCACAGTGCCATCCGTTTTGTCACTAAAGCACCTTATACTACCCACCACTGCGACTTGTATGCTCTAGTCGGCTGGCCCTCGCTACATATTCGTCGCCAGACCCACTGGCTCCAGGTCATCTACAAGTCTATGCTAGGTAAAGCTCCGCCTTATCTCAGCTCACTGGTCACGATGGCAACACCCATCCGTAGCACGCGCTCCAGCAGGTGTATCTCACTGATCATCCCTAAAGCCAACACCTCATTTGGCCGCCTTTCGTTCCAGTACTCTGCTGCCTGTGACTGGAACGAATTGCAAAAATCGCTGAAGTTGGAGACTTTTATCTCCCTCACCAACTTCAAACATCAGCTATCTGAGCAGCTAACCGATCGCTGCAGCTGTACATAGTCTATTGGTAAATAGCCCACCCTTTTCACCTACCTCATCCCCGTACTGTTTTTATTTATTTACTTTTCTGCTCTTCTGCACACCAATATCTCTACCTGTACATGACCATCTGATCTTTTATCACTCCAGTGTTAATCTGCAAAATTGTAATTATTTGCCTACCTCCTCATGCCTTTTGCACACATTGTATATAGACCCCCCCTTCGTTTTCTACTGTGTTATTGACTTGTTAATTGTTTACTCCATGTGTAACTCTTTGTTGTATGCTCACACTGCTATGCTTTATCTTGGCCAGGTCGCAGTTGCAAATGAGAACTTGTTCTCAACTAGCCTACCTGGTTAAATAAAGGTGAAATAAAAAAAATAAAATGTAGTCTTGGAGGGATGATCTATACAGTATGTACTCATGGAGGGATGATCTATACAGTATGTAGTCATGGGGGGATGATCTATACAGTATGTACTCATGGAGGGATGATCTATACAGTATGTATTCATGCAGGGATGATCTATACAGTATGTAGTCATGGAGGGATGATCTATACAGTATGTACTCATGGAGGGATGATCTATACAGTATGTAGTCATGGAGGGATGATCTATACAGTATGGAGGGATGATCTATACAGTATGGAGGGATGATCTATACAGTATGGAGGGATGATCTATACAGTATGGAGGGATGATCTATACTGTATGTACTCATGGAGGGATGATCTATACAGTATGTAGGCATGGAGGGATGATCTATACAGTATGTAGTCATGGAGGGATGATCTATGCAGTATGTAGTCATGGAGGGATAATCTATACAGTATGTCGTCATGGAGGATGATGATCTATACAGTATGTAGTCTTGGAGGGATGATCTATACAGTATGGAGGGATGATCTATACAGTATGTAGTCATGGGGGGATGATCTATACAGTATGTACTCATGGAGGGATGATCTATACAGTATGTAGTCATGGAGGGATGATCTATACAGTATGGAGGGATGGAGGGATGATCTATACAGTATGTACTCATGGAGGGATGATCTATACAGTATGTAGTCATGGAGGGATGATCTATACAGTATGTAGTCATGGAGGGATGATCTATACAGTATGGAGGGATGATCTATACAATATGTAGTCATGGAGGGATGATCTATACAGTATGTAGTCATGGAGGGATGATCTATACAGTATGTAGTCATGGAGGGATGATCTATACAGTATGGAGGGATGATCTATACAGTATGTAGTCATAGAGGGATGATCTATACAGTATGGAGGGATGATCTATACAGTATGTACTCGTGGAGGGATGATCTATACAGTATGTAGGCATGGAGGGATGATCTATACAGTATGTAGTCATGGAGGGATGATCTATGCAGTATGTAGTCATGGAGGGATAATCTATACAGTATGTCGTCATGGAGGATGATGATCTATACAGTATGTAGTCATGGAGGGATGATCTATACAGTATGGAGGGATTATCTATACAGTATGTAGTCATGGAGGGATGATCTATACAGTATGTACACATGGAGGGATGATCTATACAGTATGGAGGGATGATCTATACAGTATGGAGGGATGATCTATACAGTATGTAGTCATGGAGGAATGATCTATACAGTATGTAGTCATGAGGGATGATCTATACAGTATGTACTCATGGAGGGATGATCTATACAGTATGGAGTCATGGAGGGATGATCTATATAGTATATAGTCATGAGGGATGATCTATACAGTATGGAGGGATGGAGGGATGATCTATACAGTATGTAGTCATGGAGGGATGATCTATACAGTATGTAGTCATGGAGGGATGATCTATACAGTATGTAGTCATGGAGGGATGATCTATACAGTATGTACTCATGGAGGGATGATCTATACAGTATGGAGGGATGATCTATACAGTATGTAGTCATGGAGGGATGATCTATACAGTATGGAGGGATGATCTATACAGTATGTAGTCATGGAGGGATGATCTATACAGTATGGAGGGATGATCTATACCGTATGTACTCGTGGAGGGATGATCTATACAGTATGTAGGCATGGAGGGATGATCTATACAGTATGTAGTCATGGAGGGATGATCTATGCAGTATGTAGTCATGGAGGGATAATCTATACAGTATGTCGTCATGGAGGATGATGATCTATACAGTATGGAGGGATTATCTATACAGTATGTAGTCATGGAGGGATGATCTATGCAGTATGTACACATGGAGGGATGATCTATACAGTATGGAGGGATGATCTATACAGTATGGAGTGATGATCTATACAGTATGGAGGGATGATCTATACAGTATGTAGTCATGGAGGAATGATCTATACAGTATGTAGTCATGAGGGATGATCTATACAGTATGTACTCATGGAGGGATGATCTATACAGTATGGAGTCATGGAGGGATGATCTATACAGTATGGAGTCATGGAGGGATGATCTATATAGTATATAGTCATGAGGGATGATCTATACAGTATGGAGGGATGATCTATACAGTATGTAGTCATGGAGGGATGATCTATACAGTATGTACTCATGGAGGGATGATCTATACAGTATGGAGTCATGGAGGGATGATCTATACAGTATGTAGTCATGGAGGGATGATCTATACAGTATGTAGTCATGGAGGGATGATCTATACAGTATGTACTCATGGAGGGATGATCTATACAGTATGTAGTCATGGAGGGATGATCTATACAGTATGGAGGGATGATCTATACAGTATGTAGTCATGGAGGGATGATCTATACAGTATGGAGGGATGATCTATACAGTATGTAGTCATGGAGGGATGATCTATACAGTATGGAGGGATGGAGGCATGATCTATACAGTATGGAGGGATGGAGGCATGATCTATACAGTATGTAGTCATGGAGGGATGATCTATACAGTATGGAGGGATGATCTATACAGTATGTAGTCATGGAGGGATGATCTATACAGTATGGAGGGATGATCTATACAGTATGGAGGGATGATCTATACAGTATGGAGGGATGATCTATACAGTATGTACTCATGGAGGGATGATCTATACAGTATGTAGTCATGGAGGGATGATCTATACAGTATGGAGGGATGATCTATACAGTATGTAGTCATGGAGGGATGATCTATACAGTATGGAGGGATGATCTATACAGTATGGAGGGATGATCTATACAGTATGGAGGGATGATCTATACAGTATGTACTCATGGATGGCTGGCTGCTGGTCTCGTGCTCCAACTCGTCTTCCTCCATACACGGGTTGATGAAGGGCCTCTCTCCCCCGGGCAGCAGGGCCTGGCTGTGGCTGCTGTACATGTGCAGGTTGAGGGGCCCCAGGAGAGTGCAGGAGCCAGACGCAGCAGGGGCCCCACCGCCAGACCCCCCGTTACTCGACGCTGTACGCTTGAAAGGGTTGGAGTGGTCGAACAGGGACACGGCAATGGAGGCTCGAGTTCTGGCACCTGGGGGACAGGAGAGGACAGGACGGGTCAGTCATATATTCAGGGACCGCTTTGCTTTAGTGGTTATTGATCAGTGTAATAGACAGTGGTTTAGTGGTTATTGATCAGTGTAATAGACAGTGGTTTAGTGGTTATTGATCAGTGTAATAGACAGTGGTTTAGTGGTTATTGATCAGTGTACTAGACAGTGGTTTAGTGGTTATTGATCAGTGTAATAGACAGTGGTTTAGTGGTTATTGATCAGTGTACTAGACAGTGGTTTAGTGGTTATTGATCAGTGTAATAGACAGTGGTTTAGTGGTTATTGATCAGTGTACTAGACAGTGGTTTAGTGGTTATTGATCAGTGTACTACACAGTGGTTATTGATCAGTGTACTAGACAGTGGTTTAGTTTAATGGTTATTGATCAGTGTAATAGACAGTGGTTTAGTGGTTATTGATCAGTGTACTAGACAGTGGTTTAGTGGTTATTGATCAGTGTACTAGACAGTGGTTTAGTTTAATGGTTATTGATCAGTGTAATAGACAGTGGTTTAGTGGTTATTGATCAGTGTACTAGACAGTGGTTTAGTGGTTATTGATCAGTGTACTAGACAGTGGTTTAGTGGTTATTGATCAGTGTAATAGACAGTGGTTTAGTTTAGTGGTTATTGATCAGTGTACTAGACGGCGGTTTATTGGTTATTGATCAGTGTAATAGACAGTGGTTTAGTGGTTATTGATCAGTGTACTAGACAGTGGTTTAATGGTTATTGATCAGTGTAATAGACAGTGGTTTAGTTTAGTGGTTATTGATCAGTGTAATAGACAGTGGTTTAGTGGTTATTGATCAGTGTAATAGACAGTGGTTTAGTGGTTATTGATTAGTGTACTAGACAGTGGTTTAATGGTTATTGATCAGTGTAATAGACAGTGGTTTAGTTTAGTGGTTATTGATCAGTGTAATAGACAGTGGTTTAGTGGTTATTGATCATTGTAATAGACAGCGGTTTAGTTTAGTGGTTATTGATCAGTGTAATAGACAGTGGTTTAGTGGTTATTGATCAGTGTACTAGACAGTGGTTTAGTGGTTATTGATCAGTGTACTAGACAGTGGTTTAGTGGTTATTGATCAGTGTAATAGACAGTGGTTTAGTGGTTACCTCGTCCCTTCATGATGTAGTCTATAGCCCTGTCGTTGATGGCAGCATCACTGGGTTTAATGTCCAGGAACGGCTTGTTACCCACTCCCATGGAAACCATCTCCTGATTACGGATCTCTGAACACAACACAGAGATGAATTAACCACACTGGGCCCACCCAAACAGACCCAGATAACACTTGTATCAACTGTTATGTTCCCTCTCTCTCCTTCTCTCTGTCTCTCTCTCTCCCTCTCTCTGTCTCTCCCTCTCTCTGTCTCTCCCTCCCTCCCTCCCTCTCTCTCTCTCCCTCTCTCTGTCTCTCCCTCTCTCTGTCTCTCCCTCCCTCCCTCCCTCTCTCTCTCTCCCTCTCTCTGTCTCTCCCTCTCTCTGTCTCTCCCTCCCTCCCTCCCTCTCTCTCTCTCCCTCTCTGTCTCTCCCTCCCCTCCCTCCCTCCCTGTCTCTCCCTCCCCCTCCCTCCCTCCCTCTCTGTCTCTCCCTCCCTCCCTCCCTCCCTCCCTCCCTCCCTCCCTCCCTCCCTCCCTCTCCCTCCCTCCCTCTCTCCCTCCCTCCCTCTCTCCCTCCCTCCCTCTCTCCCTCCCTCCCTCCCTCCCTCCCTCCCTCCCTCCCTCCCTCCCTCCCTCCCTCCCTCATCTCTACCTTTATTCCGGGTAGCCTGCTGCCAGAGGATACGTGCGATGTTGGAGGTCCAGGCGTGTTTGATGTCTGCGTTGGAGGCCTGCAGGACATACGTCTGGTTCTTACTGCTCCTGCGTCTGAACCACACCTCGAAACGAAGACTGTTGTCCCCAGATGTCTCTGTCATCCCCACGTCTGCCGTCTGGGGAGAGGGAGAAAGAGAGAGAGGGAGGGAGATGTGATTCCCAACAAAATAACATTCCTTTTTTTTTTACAACTTCTACGTTTCTGCTTATCACATCTCTACATTGTAAAAACAAAGGAGAACCAAATCCCTATGTCACTACTACAACTGGCCACAGTATAACCTAATCCCTATGTCACTACTACAACTGACCACAGTATAACCTAATCCCTATGTCACTACTACAACTGGCCACAGTATAACCTAATCCCTATGTCACCTCTACAACTGACCACAGTATAACCTAATCCCTATGTCACCTCTACAACTGACCACAGTATAACCTAATCCCTATGTCACTTCTACAACTGACCACAGTATAACCTAATCCCTATGTCACTACTACAACTGACCACAGTATAACCTAATCCCTATGTCACCTCTACAACTGACCACAGTATAACCTAATCCCTATGTCACTTCTACAACTGACCACAGTATAACCAAATCCCTATGTCACCTCTACAACTGACCACAGTATAACCTAATCCCTATGTCACTTCTACAACTGACCACAGTATAACCAAATCCCTATGTCACCTCTACAACTGACCACAGTATAACCTAATCCCTATGTCACTACTACAACTGACCACAGTATAACCTAATCCCTATGTCACTACTACAACTGACCACAGTATAACCAAATCCCTATGTCACTACTACAACTGGCCACAGTATAACCAAATCCCTATGTCACTTCTACAACTGGCCACAGTATAACCAACACTTAATGGAGTGTTTGTAGATATAGAGGGACCCACCTTAAAGGGGTGTTGGTAGATATAGAGGGACCCACCTTAAAGGAGTGTTGGTAGATATAGAGGGTAGATATAGAGGGTAGATATAGAGGGTAGATATAGAGGGACCCACCTTAAAGGAGTGTTGGTAGATATAGAGGGTAGATATAGAGGGTCCCACCTTAAAGGAGTGTTGTGTAGAGATATAGGGACCCACCTTAAAGGAGTGTTGGTGGATATAGAGGGTAGATATAGAGGGTAGATATAGAGGGACCCACCTTAAAGGAGTGTTGGTAGATATAGAGGGTCCCACCTTAAAGGAGTGTTGGTGGATATAGAGGGTAGATATAGAGGGACCCACCTTAAAGGAGTGTTGGTAGATATAGAGGGTAGATATAGAGGGTCCCACCTTAAAGGAGTGTTGGTGGATATAGAGGGTAGATATAGAGGGTGAGATATAGAGGGACCCACCTTAAAGGAGTGTTGGTAGATATAGAGGGTAGATATGAGGGTAGATATAGAGGGACCCACCTTAAAGGAGTGCTGTAGATATAGAGGGTAGATATAGAGGGTAGATATAGAGGGTAGATTAGAGGGACCCACTTAAAGGAGTGTTGGTGGATATAGAGGGTAGGTATAGAGGGACCCACCTTAAGGAGTGTTGGTAGATATAGAGGGTAGATATAGAGGGTAGATATAGAGGGACCCACCTTAAAGGAGTGTTGGTAGATATAGAGGGACCCACCTAAAAGAAGTGGTTGGTAGATATAGAGGGACCCACCTTAAAGGAGTGTTGGTAGATATAGAGGGACCCACCTTAAAGGAGTGTTGGTAGATATAGAGGGACCCACCTTAAAGGAGTGTTGGTAGATTAGAGGGACCCACCTTAAAGAAGTGTGGGTAGATATAGAGGGGAGATATAGAGGGTAGATATAGAGGGACCCACCTTAAAGAAGTGTTGGTAGATATAGAGGGTAGATATAGAGGGACCCACCTTAAAGAAGTGTTGGTAGATATAGAGGGACCCACCTTAAAGGAGTGTTGGTAGATATAGAGGGAGCCACCTTAAAGGAGTGTTGGTAGATATAGAGGGTAGATATAGAGGGACCCACCTTAAAGGAGTGTTGGTAGATATAGAGGGACCCACCTAAAGGAGTGTTGGTAGATATAGAGGGTAGATATAGAGGGTAGATATAGAGGGTCCCACCTTAAAGGAGTGTTGGTGGATATAGAGGGTAGATATAGAGGGTAGATATAGAGGGACCCACCTTAAAGGAGTGTTGGTAGATATAGAGGGTAGATATAGAGGGTAGATATAGAGGGTAGATATAGAGGGACCCACCTTAAAGGAGTGCTGGTAGATATATAGGGTAATATAGAGGGTAGATATAGAGGGACCCACCTTAAAGAGTGTTGGTGGATATGAGGGGTAGGTATAGAGGGGACCCACCTTAAAGGAGTGTTGGTAGATATAGAGGGTAGATATAGAGGGTAGATATAGAGGGTAGATATAGAGGACCCCACCTTAAAGGAGTGTTGGTAGATATAGAGAGACCCACCTTAAAGAAGTGTTGGTAGATATAGAGGGACCCACCTTAAAGGAGTGTTGGTAGATATAGAGGGACCCACCTTAAAGGAGTGTTGGTAGATATAGAGGGACCCACCTTAAAGAAGTGTTGGTAGATATAGGAGGGTAGATATAGAGGGTAGAATATAGAGGGACCCACCTTAAAGAAGTGTTGGTAGATATAGAGGGTAGATATAGAGGGACCCACCTTAAAGAAGTGTTGGTAGATATAGAGGGACCCACCTTAAAGGAGTGTTGGTAGATATAGAGGGACCCACCTTAAAGAAGTGTTTGTAGATATAGAGAGACCCACCTTAAAGGAGTGTTGGTAGATATAGAGGGTAGATATAGAGGGACCCACCTTAAAGGAGTGTGGGTAGATATAGAGGACCCACCTTAAAGGAGGTTTGGTAGATATAGAGGGACCCACCTTAAAGGAGTGTTGGTAGATATAGAGGGACCCACCTTAAAGGAGTGTTGGTAGATATAGAGGGTAGATATAGAGGGACCCACCTTAAAGGAGTGTTGGTGGATATAGAGGGTAGATATAGAGGGACCCACCTTAAAGGAGTGTTGTAGATATAGAGGGTAGATATAGAGGGTAGATATAGAGGGTAGATATAGAGGGACCCACCTTAAAGGAGTGTTGGTGGATATAGAGGGTAGATATAGAGGGTAGATATAGAGGTTAGATATAGAGGGTAGATATAGAGGGGCCCACCTTAAAGGAGTGTTTGTAGATATAGAGGGTAGATATAGAGGGACCCACCTTAAAGGAGTGTTGGTAGATATAGAGGGACCCACCTTAAAGGAGTGTTGGTAGATATATAGGGTAGATATAGAGGGTAGATATAGAGGGACCCACCTTAAAGGAGTGTTGGTGGATATAGAGGGTAGATATAGAGGGACCCACCTTAAAGGAGTGTTGGTAGATATAGAGGGACCCACCTTAAAGGAGTGTTGGTAGATATAGAGGGACCCACCTTAAAGGAGTGTTGGTAGATATAGAGGGACCCACCTTAAAGGAGTGTTGGTAGATATAGAGGGACCCACCTTAAGGAGTGTTGGTAGATATAGAGGGACCCACCTTAAAAAAGTGTTGGTAGATATAGAGGGTAGATATAGAGGGTAGATATAGAGGGTAGATATAGAGGGTAGATATAGAGGGTAGATATAGAGGGACCCACCTTAAAGGAGTGTTGGTGGATATAGAGGGTAGATATAGAGGGACCCACCTTAAAGGAGTGTTGGTAGATATAGAGGGACCCACCTTAAAGGAGTGTTGGTAGATATAGAGGGACCCACCTTAAAGGAGTGTTGGTAGATATAGAGGGACCCACCTTAAAGGAGTGTTGGTAGATATAGAGGGACCCACCTTAAAGGAGTGTTGGTAGATATAGAGGGACCCACCTTAAAGGAGTGTTGGTAGATATAGAGGGTAGATATAGAGGTAGATATAGAGGGTAGATATAGAGGGTAGATATAGAGGGTAGATATAGAGGGACCCACCTTAAAGGAGTGTTTGTAGATATAGAGGGACCCACCTTAAAGGAGTGTTGGTAGATATAGAGGGACCCACCTTAAAGGAGTGTTGGTAGATATAGAGGGACCCACCTTAAAGGAGTGTTGGTAGATATAGAGGGTAGATATAGAGGGTAGATATAGAGGGTAGATATAGAGGGACCCACCTTAAAGGAGTGTTTGTAGATATAGAGGGTAGATATAGAGGGTAGATATAGAGGGACCCACCTTAAAGAGTGTTGGTGGATATAGAGGGTAGATATAGAGGGACCCACCTTAAAGGAGTGTTGGTGGATATAGAGGGTAGATATAGAGGGACCCACCTTAAAGGAGTGTTGGTGGATATAGAGGGTAGATATAGAGGGACCCACCTTAAAGGAGTGTTTGTAGATGTAAACGTCCAGTCCTCCTTCGATGCGTTTGGGTTTACTGAACAGCACCAGGTCTTGAAACAGGAAGACATGGCGCTGACACTTCTTCCTGCCATACCAGATCCAGAACTCATCCTGTCTGACCAGCTGACCCTGCTCCTTCAGGTTCACCTGGGGAGGACGAGACAAGAGTCAGGCTAAATATACAACACTTCATGTTACTCAAACACCTGTTGCACGTTGCCATCCTCCCAAGTCTCGTTCTTCACCCTGCTATTTCACAATCAAGTCTAGAACTGTCCCAGTAGTATTTTACAATCCCCCCCCCCCCCCCCTTGTATTTCAGGACTTCCCCAAATCGTTCAGTTCCACAGAGAGTTTGTCATATTATCGCTGTACCACACAGGAGGCTGGTGGCACCTTACTTGGGGAGGACGGGCTCGTGGTACGGCTGGAGTGGAATTAGTGGAATGGGATCAAACACATCACATGGTTTCTATGTTGGATACCGTGTCACTCCAGACGTTATTATGAGCCGTTCTCCCCCCTCGGCCGTCTCCCCCCTCGGCCGTCTCCCCCTCGGCCGTCTCCCCCTCGGCCGTCTCCCCCTCGGCCGTCTCCCCTCGGCCGTCTCCCGAGTTGGACCGTAACTCTGTGAGGGTCAAAGAAGACACGATAACTCTCAGGCTGAAGGTGCGTCACTCACATCACAGTCTCGAATGGCGTCCATGGCGAGCAGGTCGTTGCCGTGACGCAGCTGGAACTTGACCATCTCCGCGGCGGCTCGGAGGTAGCCCAGCTCTGTCTCCTGCGCCTCGCTCACCTCCTTGATCAGGTCTTTGAGGAGGAGAGCGTATTTAGCCATCCTCTGGATGGGCTTTAACAGGTAGGAGGCCAGGTCCATCTTATCTCCCAGCTTCAGCTGCTTGTTCTATAGTGGTTAGAGGTGAAAGGTTATACAGCTAGACAGCTAGCTAGACAGACAGACAGGCAGACAGACAGCTAATCAGACAGACAGACAGCTAGACATCCTCTGAATGGGCTTTACAGGTAGGAGGTCAGGTCCATCTTATCTCCCAGCTTCAGCTGCTTGTTCTATAGCGGTTAGAGGTCAAAGGTTATGCAGTTAGACAGACAGACAGACAG